>NC_142735.1:4017500-4192500 GCF_051943395.1 Hippocampus bargibanti
TGGAATGTTTCTGTCTTAATGGGATCGTCTTAAAGGTAAGATGCCCGGTTCTAGATTTTGCCGAGGGATTTCTATACATACAGTAATTCATAAACATGCTTTGTTAAACTGTTCATGGTGAAAGTCGATCCCTTTAATTGGGTTTTTATGTACTTTGAATGTTAGATTTTTCTCAACAAATTAGTGAATTTGTATTTCAATTCAAAGGTAATGCTTCGTTGGGCAGCACAGCGAACCAATGAAATGTAGAACTGCCTCATAGTTCGTAGGGCGGGGTTCGGCTCTCAGGGAGTTTGCAATTTGAAAACATTTAACAGGATACCAACGTAGCCTTACTTGAAGCATTGATGCACAAAGGCACGGTCCAGTTTCAGTTTCATGGACTCTAGGAATGTGATGCAAATACTGCATACTTGTGTTAAATACTCACAAATGACATTGTCCATGACAGTGCTAGCAATACTTAGCACTGTAAAAAAACTGACATTACCCACAGATTCTACTCATTTGAGGGCCTAATTTACTTGTAATAGAGTGATACCAGAACATAAAATGGGAGCGGTTTGGTGTTTTATATTGGAGAATGCACAAACAAATGAAAAAATATAAAGAAATAACATCTATCAAGCACAAATATTCACATTGCTGCTCAATGTGCTATGGGTCTTTTGTTCTTATGACCAGTTGTTAGCAAACGAGGGCTGGACATTTGTTATTTTTTTTCTCCAGAGGTGGATTATGGTTAGCACAGAATTTCATCAAAGCTTCAAATCCAAGCTAGCAAAGATGAAAAGCTGTGGGGGGTTCATGTGAAAGCACTGGCACCTCACAGAACACTTGACTAATGTCAGCTTTAGACCGATGATTTACAGTCAAAGGCAAAATGATTTTTTTTCCATTGAAGCTACAAACTCCCTCTTTTTCAGTGACTGTGTTTGCCTCAATATGTCTTACCCTTGTGTAGGAGCGCGACACCGAGAGGCAGCGTGTTGATGAGCTACTGGAGCTGAACATGAGCCTGGAGGCGGACCTGCGGCAATGTGCTGGCAGCAGTCATACTGGCGTTCCTGCGCCGGTGGATGCTGTCCACTGTGTCCACTTCCTGCAATCAGAAGAAGATTCTGACAAGGAGCCGAGTGAGCTGATTGGTGGGAGCGCCAGCTTTAATGCACCCTGTCATTTAAGATATTTCAATTAACTGATAAGAGGATACGTGTTATGATAGAATCAGGCCTGTTGTTATCAACCATAAAATAGAGAAAAAGCATGAGCATCATATTTTGTTGTCAGTTTTACCATATCAGCTCTTTTAAAAAGAAATTTTTCATCTGACCAATACTCTTGATGTATTCAGACCAGAAGCCTCTGAGTGTAGAAGTGGGCGAGGCCTCGGCGCTCAGGCTGCTGGGAGCGGAGCAAGAGAATGCGAGGCTGCGAAGGCGTTTGGAGGAGCTACAGGCTCAGCAGGAGGTCAGTTGTCATAAAGGGCAGAGTGGTTGTGATGTGTGGAAATGATTATTTCTTTGGTGAGGTTGGAGATCCACTTTCACAATGAATTACATTACTTTTAATTAAGAATCTGAATTCTCCATGTCTGTCTGTCTGTCTGTCTGTCTGTCTGTCGTATCTATCTAGCTAGCTAGCTATTGTATCTAGCTAGCTATCGTGTCTATCTTGGCTAGTTAGCTATCATATGTATCTATCTATCGATCGAGCTATCATATTGATCTAGCTAGCTAGCTACTGTGACCTGCCAAATATGACTAAGTGATTCTGACATAGAAGTGTTTTGCAAGTTCTTACAATTTTTGTTCAAAGAAGCAGTAGCAAATGTAAAAGAAAGACCTTTTCCTGTGCATCCGACTGTACTTTTCAGTTTCACAACCTGAAAAATGAAAATGCCACTTTGAAGATGCAGCTGGAGGAGCTAATGGCCAACCTGCAGAACACAACAGACAAGTTGGAAGACAGAGGAATGAAGCCGTTAGACAGGGAGGACGTGGAGGATGGCGACAGCGTTGAATCCTGCAGGGGAGAGGGGGAAGGAATGGTGCGGTTGATGGGGGAGAAGGAACGCAGACGGGAACTCATTGTTTCTCAAAGGGAAGCAGGGGTCGGAGAAGAGATTTTCTATGTTAAAGGAGAGACAGCAGAACCGCATGATGAGGCGATGCAGCCCAAACGAAGAGAAGAAGCAGAGGGCGACCGTTTTGACATTCAGGAGGAAAAAAAAGAGCTCAAACCAGAAACACCCGCATCAGACATCCAAAATAAAGGAACTCACCAAGAACCCGTAACAACAGAACAGGCCATGTGCGTTTTTCATGGTGCCGATGCTGGTTTGGCAAAGTGTCTCCACGAGGCTCAGGAAGAGGCCGACAGACAGGTCGTGGTGGCCCAGGATCTACGGTCCAAGCTGGGTTTGCAGAGCAGGAAGACGTGGGAGGCTGAGCAGAGGCTAATGCTACTGGAAGCCGAGCTGCAACACCTGAGGAAAACCGCTGAGAATCTGGGGGAAGCCCGAAGGCAGATTGAGGTATGGATAATGGAAAGAGGGGTGGGATGGGGACAATGGATTGCATTTGAAATCAATAGAACGACAATTGTCATTTGGAAATCGACAGTCATACAAAAGCTTGCATGCATTTGACACGCAATGAGTTCCTTAAAATTAGCCACAAGTCATTGGAGAAGTATAAATAATAATAAGAAATGCAACTGTGACAACATGTATTTATCTTCATGTACACATGCATGCAAAAGTTATCATTTTGATTACATGTTATAAATCGGCGGCCCGTTCATGGAGTGGTTAGCACGGCGATTTCACAGTGCTGATGTCGTGAGTTCAAGACCCGGTCTGGCCTCCCTGTGTGGAGTTCGCATGTCCTCCCGGGCCCGCGTGGGTTTCCTCCCACATTCCCAAAAAACCTGCATGGCAGGCTGATTGAAAACTCAAAATTGCCAACAGGTGTGAGAGTTGTTTGTCCCTGTTATAAACTGTCTTACAGTCTGTATTTTGACTACATTTTTCCCTCCCAAAATATTAGAATCAAACTACTATAACTAATAAAATGTAACCCACACAATCGTTCTCCGTTTCTTTGTCAGTTGACTGTACAATTCTGATCACAAAATATTCTGCTTGTACTGATTTGGTGCTAGGTTCTGCAGTCTGAGGTTGGGGCCATGGAGGAGGAGCTTTGCCACCTGCGGAGTCAAGCAGAGTTTCACAGCATGCAAACAACAGTAATCGCCAGTCTGGAGGGAGAACGGGTGGCACTGGAGAGAGACAGGGACACACTACGTGGCACAGTGGATTCCCTCCGTGTGGCCCAGCGCAAGGTTAGAGAGTACACACGCACCACCACGTCTGGATAGTAGGGATATATATAGGGCCAAAACTACCAGCAAAAATTTTAGTTAGCTGACGAAGCCTCTTGGATAAGAAGGTTTAATAATAATAATAATAATAATAATAATAATAATAATAATAATAATAATAATACATTTCATTTATAAGCGCCTTTCAAAACTCTCAAGGTCACTTTACAGTCACAAGATAAGTTCTTTACTGTGGGCGAGCAGCGGCAGCCAAACGTGCTAGCGTTCACTTAACCCAGAAGTAACTCAAATAAATAGAAAGGTAGTTAGTTAACTAATAGATAGCTAATAGCTAGCTAGCTAGATAGCTAGCTAGCTAGATAGCGATATAGCTAATAGATATCTAGCTAGACAGCGAGTCCCCACCAGGTCGCAGAAACGATAACAAACACATATACACGTTATTGCGACATGGTGGGTAAATGAGACCCCACCGGTCTGCGTACAGTCAGGTTCAAGTCCCCGACGGGCACCAAAAACCAGAACACACACGTACAGACTCTTGCAACATGGTGGGTAAATGAGTCCCCACACGTCTGCGTAGTCAGGTTTAAGTACTCACCGGAGAGCAAAAATGAGAACACACACACACACACGCACGCACGCACGCACGCACACATATACGCATTTTTATGCTTTCTGGGGACCACTTTTGGGGACCACGCTTTCTGAAACTTGTTTTTATATGTTTTCTTTATGGGGACCAGGTTTTTTGTCCCAATACGTCAAATGGTCCCCATTACGTGACTGTGTAAACAGGTTTTTGTCCCCATAACCACATATAAACGAGAGCACACACACACACACACACACACACACACACACACACACACACACACACACACACACACACACACACACACACACACACACACACACACACACACACACACACACACACACACACACACACACACACACACACACACACACACACACACACACACACACACACATTGATTCATTCATCAACTGCTTTATCCTCACTTGGGTCGCGGGGAGTGCTGTAGCCTATCTCAGCTGTCTTCGGGCAGTAGGCGGGGGACACCCTGAACCGGTTACCAGCCAATCGTAGAGCATACAGAGACGAGCAACAATCTGTGCTCACAATCACACCTAGGCACAATTTAGAGTGCTCAATCTGCCTGCCATGCATGTTTCTGGAATGTGGGAGGAAACCGGAGAACCCGGAGTAAACCCACACGGGCCTGGCTGAATGCTTGTGGAGGAAAAGATGCATAAATGCCGATAACGAGGCCGGCACGAGGACAGATGTGCACTACATTTCTTGACAGATCATAAGTTCAGTGTCAACATGGTTTTATATTTGCAATTCGTATGTCTTGAGGTTATATTTTGACAGTCCAGCCAGGTACGTAGCAAACACTGAGAATTAATTGTGACTCAAGTGTGTACGTTACGTCTGCTTCAGTTAAAGGAAGATGAACACAAATAGAAATTTACAACAAACCAACCTCCTGTGTTGCTTCTTGTGTCGATTCTCATCTTCTACTTGGAAACATAACACATTTGGTCTTTTGTGGTGACATGTGCAGTCACTCTCACATTACTCCTAAAGTACACAATTTAAAGCAGCCTCATGAGATTTCTCACCCAGAATTGAAGTTTTTGTTGTTGGGGTCTATAAAGAATTTTTACTGAGTGGCCAAAAGTAAAGACATGTCCAATGCTGCTCGTTCCCTCTACTGTGCAGCTTGCTCTCGTCTCCTGAGGCCTAGTTTGTATTTTCAACATCGCGACAAGGTGTCATTAATGCTTTATTTGCTCTCATATTCACATATTGCTTATGTTGCTCCTTTCAGCTGTTATACGATGGCAAACTATGTGTTTTTATCTTGTGGCGGTGCTTTTATTTGTCATATTACTACCTTAATCTCCGTAGATAAGTAATCCAGTCTTCACAAGTGCTCCATAAAAGGCGAGCATTTTATAATCACTGGATACCTGAAAGGCCTTTTCACACTGCGCTTAGAAGGGCATAGCCCACCGTTGACAAATGGATTTATTCTGTACGTGCTGTGAGGTGTAAGGTAGGCTTTTGAGAAGGGGATCGAGTCGGTGAAAGAAATATAACAGGCATGTCCAGCTCCAATCCACCATGGGCGCTCTCCTGCCTTTAAATGTGTCCCTTTTGTACAGTATGGTTTTTGATAGCCATTTTTGATTTAGTCTTAGTCTTTAAAAAAGAATTACAGTAAAGTCTCGTTATATCGATATTCAAGGGAGTCCGAAAAAATATCGATATAACCGGGACTATCGATATATCCGACCCTGTTTGCATGTAATTTTCTCCGTGCGTGCATAGAAATAGTATCGATATAACCGGGACTATCGATATATCCGATATCGATATAACGAGACTTTACTGTATTAGTTTCAGTCATATTTTTCTCATTCCTATTTGTGAGACTTTTAGTCCAGTTTTAGTTGATGGAAACTCAGAAAGCTTTTTTTGTCTAGTTTTAGTTGGAAATAGATGTACAGTGATACTTCGGTTTTCGGGTGGTCGTTTAATCCATGGCAGTTACTGTGAAAGGACTCCCAGGATGACCATTCGGTGTCGGGTCTTTGTGTGTTTCACCCTGTCAGGTTTGTTTCGTCTTGTCATGTTTTACTCATTGGTTTTGTTTACTACTTTGGAGCTTTTTGTTCTGATGACTTTCCTGCATTTTTGGGCTCCAACACCACCACCTTGCGAATTGTGGCAATAGTCATGTCTTTTAGATAAGTATTGCTTTGCTGCTATCATGTGCCATGTGTAAGCAATTACATTAAAGGAGAAACCGACACCTCCGGACAAGTTGTGTCCATAATTTGTAAAATGGCTTCAAATGACTTCTACTGGGCTCATTTTACAAAGATTCCACCGTATATAGCTATACTTTACGTTTTAATACTCGCGCTGAATATTCAGGAAGTCTTGTTTACGAGTTGATGACGATGCCTGACGTGACATGTCAGGAACGCCCTTGACCGAGAAAGCAACACACAATGCATTTTGGGTACTTTGTTTGGTTTGAAAACATCATATTGATCCGTATTGATGGCGAAATTAGAAGGAAAAACACAAATAACGCGATGGTGAATCGGTGTGTGTCGCACCAGCACCACCAATTGCGGTAACACTATAAAAGTGGACACACATTCTCAGCGGCCAAATCAGCCCATTTCCAACGGGGCTTGTGCACCATGTTGTGCATTTTCTGGGACGCTACATTGGAGTCCAGACGGCTCGAATTGATATTCTTTAATCAATTGCAAACATTTATGCTTTCCTCTTCAGAACTATTTGAATCATATTCATAACTGGATGAGTAACAAGCAAGCATCTTCTCTGAATCTGAACTCTCTGAAGCCATTGTTTTCTGTCTGGAGTATTCTGGCATGACGTCACAAACAAGGGGGCGGGACCTTCTGAATCTCGCCATTTCTGAGTGCAGTTTTTGGGACACTTTCAGTCATTTTTATTGGTGTTTTGCTTTTTACTAAAAATATCAGCCTGCGTGTTTTGGGTATTTTAGATGCTATAAAACGTTTTTCTGATGTCAGTTAGGAAACAATAAAATTGTGTCGGTTGTCCTTTAAGGCACCATTGTACAGTATACAATGTATGTAATTATTTTTACCATGTTTACGCAGAGTGAACAGTTGGCCTTGACCAGTCAGACACTCAAGGCCGAGTTGGAACGTCAGAGTCGCGCTTTGGAAACCTCTCGACGCCGTGAAGAAGAGTTGGAGGCGGAAGTGCATGATGCCAGCCTGGAGACTCAAACCACGGTCCGAGCCCGGGACCAGGCGCTTCTGGACGTGTCACGCTTGGAGCAAGAGAAAGAGGCGTGTCAGTCAGAGCTGGATGGCCTCCGGATGGAAGCGAGACAGCGGGAAAGGGAGGCGGCGAGACTCAGACAACAGCTGCAGAGAACCAATGTGGTGCTGGAACACAGCAACCAGAGAGTGAGAGCATTGGATGCTAATCACAGGTACGTATACACACACACACACGCACACACATAATGTGCGGACATACTGAAAGTATTGACTCGTGAACAAATTTTACTCCTGGTAGCAACTCATTATCAATAGATACTGCAAACCAAAAGTGAGACTATCGCGAACAATTTATAATACTTTCAAATGGTTACCATGACTTTTTTATTTGATTTAACAAACATCCATTTCGACTCTGACCACATTCAGTCATCCTCTAACCCAGGGGTGTCAAAGTCATTTTTTGCCACAGGCCACATTGTAGTTATGGTTTCCTCTCGAGGGCTGTTATGAATTTGGGGAACCCATTAGAATGTTTAAATCCCTTCAAATATTACATATAGAGCACACAGCAAATTAATGAATAACTCGTTTTCAAATCTGAAGTCAAGAATAATGACTTTTATTGTGGTTGACATCCAAAAATATGAAATTTTGGCTCAGATTTTAGCAATTATCATGGAATTTAACAAGTTTGATTTGCTTTCGCGGGCCGAAAAAAATGATGTGGCGGGCCGGGTTTGGCCCGCGGGCCTTGACTTTGACACCTGTGCTCTAACCTGTTTGTGGCGCATGTGTGTGTGTGTGCATGCAGGGGTGTATGTCAGCAACTGTCTGAGTCGAATGAGCTCTGCACTCGCCTGCAAGAGCTGGAGCGAGAGCTCAGCACTCGATTAAGCAGCCTCGAGGAAAGTAAACAGCAGCTGGAGGAGCAGTACGCAGATGTGGAGGCCAGGAATCGATCAATGTTGCAAGTATGTGTGTGTTTCCGTGTGTACGTATGTAGAGATACAAAGAGTTAGGCGAAATCCAATCATTACTGAAGAATCTGTATGAAAAAGAAAATTAGATGGATGAATGAATGAACAAATGGATGAAATTGAAGCTAAAGCACATTAAAAAAAAACATTGCTGGCAGCTGAATGTGGGAAACACAGGTATTGGGGTTCGAAATCTGCTTGGTGTAGAGGGCCCACCCACAAGTAATGAGTGGCTTCTGTCAAGGAGGACATTCAGTGTAAAAATTGGCAATAAAATGTGTTATTTTAACCAGAGTGTCATTGATACATCCTAGGCCTTCAGTTGTGCTATGTTTGAATCATTCAGCTGGGAGTGTGGTGTGTACTACCTCCACTAGAAATGCCGTTGGCCAGGAAATAACTTGTGACTTGAAGACACTTAAGACATACTGTCATTAAACTGTTCAAATTTTTACTAGGAATGCGTCGATTGATGATAACCTCATAAAATTGCAATATTATCTGCTATTTTTGTTAGCTTTGGCACCGTCCAACCTTAATGATGCCCATCTATTCTCGAAAAGTCCATCTTGAAAATGGCTTTAACAGTACCACAGCATTTATTGGTAGCTATAACTCATCACAATGGGTAATTTTGATTGTTATGGGGCTCGATAGCTCGCCCCTATATGTTGTGTTCATTCTTCATCCCAATGCGCTGAGTATAAATAGCCCAACATACTCCCCCATCCCTTTGGACTGAGCAATGGGTTTAGCCTTTTCACCTATTATCAGAATCAGAATCATCTTTATTGACAAGTATGTAGAACACACAAGAAATTTGTCTCCGGAAGAACACGCTGCACTGGTCTCATCAAAAAAAAAAGGAAGAAAATGGAGGCACTATACAGTTCTATTTGGGTTACTGTGTATTAGAATTAACTTTAACCAACAGTTCAAAAAAATGTAAAATACCGTATCTTCTGGTGTATAAAAAAAGCCTTGATTTTCTTCAAATGACCCTGCGCCTTATAATATAATAATAATAATAATAATAATACATTTAATTTCCAAGTGCCTTTCAGAACACCCAAGGACACTTATACAGAGGTGCGCCTTATATGTGAAGTAATATTGAGCCACAACAGATTTCCCAACTATTGTTAGCAGCCACCAAGTGTAACCCCAACCTCTACTGTCGCGTCTTATAATGTGGTGTGCCTGATACAGTGATATCCTGGCTTACGAACTTCATTGGCTCCCAGACAGAGTGTGTAAGGCGAAAAGTGTGCATCCCAAAAATGTATTTCCCATAGGAAACCATTAAAATGAGAATAATCCTTTCCCAGGTCCCCATAAAACATACTTTTCTACTTTCTAATTTTCTAAGCCTTAAAACTGCAACCAATATACAGTAAAGTCTCGTTATATCGATATCGGATATATCGATAGTCCCGGTTATATCGATACTATTTCTATGCACGCACAGAGAAAATTACATGCAAACAGGGTCGGATATATCGATAGTCCCGGTTATATCGATATTTTTTCGGACTCCCTTGAATATCGATATAACGAGACTTTACTGTACCTTATTTTATGTAGAATAAATGTGCTATGGTATTATAATTAAAGAAATAAACCGTACTTTAAAATAAAGTTGTTTTATTTACCTTTGTGATGGTCGTTGATGGCTTGATGGAACGGAGTGGCCGGTTTCCTCACTTGATGAGGAATGTAACCTTCTTCTTTCACCATCTTGAGGAATGATCCCTTGTAGGTGCTTTTTCTGCGATAATTTTATCTAGTCCCCCATCAATTGTGTTCTGTTTAGCTGGGTTGATAGCTTTTTGCATCAAGTGTGCAGATGGCTTGTGCGGGTTGTTTGTGGAGCCTGATTGATGGGATATTTTAACCTTGCAGTCTACACACTGCCTTTGAACTATAAAAGTTGAAACTCTCTCACTGTTGTCTGCCTGTCTCTTTAATGTTTAAACCACCTTCCCTCACTGCTGCGTTCTTGACCAATCACGTGGATTTAACCGAAGGTTGGCGGCGGGGAATACAGGACAAGTCGGCAGCCATTTTCTTTTTGGAGAACGGCTTTACTCTCTCTCTCTGTCTGTAAACCCCCCCGGCCCCTCACTGCTGCGTTCTTGACCAATCACGTGGATTTAACCAAAGACTGGGGGCGGGGAATAGAGGAAAAAAAACAGTCAGCTGCCATTTTGTTGTTAGGAGAACAGGCTCGTTTACGAACGACACATCACTCATTGTGGCAGCTCCGTGTGTATCACGAAAAATAGTTCGTACGCCAAGGTAAAATTTTCATAAATTTAACGTTCGTAAAGAGAAAAGTTCGTAAGCCAAGGGGTTCGTAAACCGAGGTATGACTGTATTTGGGAAACGTTTATATATACCTCTGTTATATTTGGAAAACTTTTGTCATTCATTGAAGGTGCACCTTATACACTGGAAAATACAGTACTGCATTTAAATTAAAAAAAACAATGGTGACAAGGAATTAGCCTGATGTGAAATGTAAAAGTTGAAGTTGATCTGGAAAAAGAGGTATTAAACAACGTTTTAATAGCAATCGTATCATTCTTGCAAGGAAAAGTGTGCTACAGGGACTTTTTGCAGAAGAATGGGTTTGATATTCGAAATCACTGCTCCTTGATGGTGATGATTGTCTCTTTTCAGGATCTGTCTAACGAGCAGACTCGTTCTCACAATCTTACTAGTGAAATCCAGCACCTCAGCCAGAAACTTCAAAAAGCTGAAACTCAACTCAAACTGGCAACAAACTCTCTTCACCAATCACAAGACAAAATACAACCGCTTGCCTGTCACCTGAGTGAATATGAGCCTCATCTCCAGTTCGGAAAGACGGATGACGATTGTGCACTTCAATCCTCAAGCGAAACTGACAATTGTCAGTCGGACCAGCGGGAGCCATCGATACCGGCGCAAGGCAAAGGTCACGACCTTTCTGTGTCGCCCCATGATACAACGGAGAGGCAGCTCACTCGTAGGTTGTTGGAGCTGGAAAAAGAGGTTTGTGTTTGGATTGCATTGGGCCGCCTGGGTTTTCAGATCATATCAGCAGGATGTCTGCTTTGTTTATGTGAGGGATAATGATCCATATTATGTGGAAACTCTTTTGCCGGAGGGCTTCTTGTCGACACTCCACACACAATAGCGTCCACATCCTGAGTGCAGCACTTTATTTTTAGCAGCTTTATCTCTTTGTATAATGTCACCTCAGCGACTCTTCATCTTTCTTATCTCATCTGCTTCTCTGTTCCTTTTTTTTCCCCACCTTCTGCCGTCGACACTTATTCCAGCAAAAATATCGATAACATTGTTTGCAATGTCTCCAAGGTCAAGAATCTTGTTCGTTTGATTTGCAGTCTTAGAAGGAATTCAGGCGGTTTAACCAAACATATGCGAGCATAGGAATGATCGATGCTTGGAGTTGTGGAAAAAGTTGTAATCCCGCAAGCATCAGCAACATTTTTGAAGACTAGCAGACCTTGCGTTCATTCAAACACAAATTGTACTCTTGCAAATCCAGAGTATTTTGTGTCGTGCAGTTTAATTTGCTCACTGTGATTTATTCATTTAACACCTAATCACCCAGTTCTATATATGTCGCTCATGATAGAATTGGATTACAGACGCTCCCCAATTTACGAACGAGATATGTTTCGAACGGTCGTTCGTAAAGTGAATTTGTACGTAAATTGCTTCAGTGCTATATTTTGTATGGAATAACAATAATAATACTACTAGTATTACTACTAATACTAGTACTAATACTAATACTAGTGCAGCGTGTTCTACCGGAAACAAATTCCTTGTGTGTTCTACATACTTGGCAATAAAGATGATTCTGATTCTGATTCTGATAATAATAATCAGAATCAGACAACTTTTATTCGTCCCACAATGGGGAAATTTAATTTTTTTTAATTTAATTTATGTTTAAGGCTCATATAAATATGTTTCAAGGACAACAACACCATTTTTTGTTTCTAACTGACATAGAAAAATGTTTTATAGCATCTAAAATACCCAAAACACGCAGGCTGATATTTTTAGTCAAATACAAAACACCAATAAAAATAACTTAAAGTGTCCCAAAACTACTTCAAAATGACCTCAGAAAGTTTCAGTTTCAGAAGGTGCCACCCCCTTGTTCATGACGTCAAGACGTCTTGCCTTGCTCGAGAATCAAAACAATGGCTTCAGATTCGGAAAAGATGCTTTCTTGTTACTCATCCAGTTATGAATATGATTCAAATAGTTCTTAAGAGGAAATCACACATGTTTGCAATCGATTAAAGAAGTCCTTCCGTCTCATTTTGAGATGTCTGGACTCCAATGTAGCGCCCAGGAAATGCACAAGATGGCGCCTAAGTATGGTAATGGGCTGATTTGTCTGCTGGGAATTTGTGTCAACTATTATCAAATACTACTCTTGTTGCAACACCCAACGATTCACCATCGCGATATTCATGTTTTTTCCTTCTAATTTCGCTTAGAAATCTTAAAACGTAAAATATAGCTATATGCCGTGGAGTCTTTGTAAAATACGCACAGTAGAAATCATTTGAAGTGATTTTACAAATTATGGACCCAACTTGTACGGAGGCGTCAGTTGTCTTTTAAGGTTTATATAAATATGTTTAAAGTTTGTATCAGTAACCCATTTATTTGTACAGACAAATAAACATTTAATAAAATATATGCTCTATAAAAATATGTACATGTACAACTGGAGAGAATACTACATGTTACTACAAAAATGTTCGTATGTACCGTTGTTCGTAACTCGAATGTTCGTAAGTAGGGGAGTGTCTTTATAATGCAGGTGCAGAGATTTCTGTTGCGCAAAGTGCATGATTTTAAAAGTGAGTTAGATTGCGGGAAAATTATGATGTCGTGCATGTCACGCCTAGGCCTTCAGTAGTGCTACGTCTGAATCAATCAGCTGGGAGTGTGCTGTGATGTTACTAAATGTCCACTAGAAGATGTTGTTGGCCAGGAAATAACTTGTGACTTGAAGAAATTTAAGAAATACTTTAAGAAATACTGTTAGAATTTTTACTATGAACGTGTGGATTCATTATAAGCTCATAAAATTGCAATATTATTTGCTATTTTTGCTAGCTTCGGAGCTGTGCAACCTTAATGATATCCATCTATTCTTGAAAAGTCCTTCTTGAAAATTGCTTTAATACAGTAAAGTCTCGTTATATCGATATTCAAGGGAGTCCGAAAAAATATCGATATAACCGGGACTATCGATATATCCGACCCTGTTTGCATGTAATTTTCTCCGTGCGTGCATAGAAATAGTATCGATATAACCGGGACTATCGATATATCCGATATCGATATAACGAGACTTTACTGTAGTTGGCTCTAATAGCTGACAAAACCGCTATTAAATCCTCACAACAATATATTTGCTTATGCAGCTCGCTACAGATACAGTGTGCTAGCTCTGGCCAGTATGCGCTTGTCACTAGCAGCTAGTGATACTATGATTGGCTAGCCAATCATGTGACTAGTCAATCATAGTTTACGAAAACTCTGAGGTTTCCAGCGCTTTCTAGAAGGCCTTGGGTTGCCAACTCGAACTCTGATTGGTTAAACGAACAGTTTCATCGACATTGATTTTTAAGCTCCAGGGCCTGCTGAACTTATTGTGAAGGCGTACAGGTAGACTTCTGACCCCGGTAAAAAATGATGGCTGATATGTGATTGGTTAAATGCTTAAATATGAAAACACACATCTGGAAGCAACACAACAGGGGAAAAGCAATGAAAGGAAGCAAATTAGGAATGATATAATAAGAATTCATGGAAAAAATATAATTGACATCAGTCTGTGATTCCGATATTTTTAGGCCAGCAGAGAAGGCCTACAGGCCCTGATGGCCCACCACTGGATTTGTAAATGTAAACTAACCATGATTATTGTTTCAAGGCACACTGATGGGTCATCTGCATATCTAGCGAAAGGCCAAATATCATATTTTTATGCGAGTGTGACAATACGACAGGGCCAAGACAAAAAAAAATGTGTATGTGCTGTTGGAGGATGAAACATTTACCGCCTGTGCTGTCTTTGTTTTCCCACTTTGATCACATCTGCCTCAGAGAGCCATGGCGCTTGCGGGACAGGAGGCTTTGTTGTCGCGTCTGTCTCAGTCCCGGGAGACGTGTGAGCATCTGAGGGAGCAGCTGGAAGCTCTACGACGACACTCGCTCAGCCTGCAGGACTCGTGTACCCGACTGCAGACGCTCAACACTCAGCTACAGGTGATAGAACACACAAAGAAAAAAAAGACGGAGCGAGTTTGAGTGAGGAAGGAGGAATGCCTTGGGATTCAGTCTCATATTGGTTGGGGGTTGGCTAAGGCTACACTTTGGGATATTTAATACGATCGTAAAAAGGAAGTAGTTGGTCTATGTGGAGCCACCTTTTACATTAAAACATGTACCGTATATTTCCGGTGTATAAGGCACACCCAAAAGCCTTGATTTTCTTCAAAAGATGAACCTGCACCTTATATGCAGCGGCGCCTTATATGTGAAGTAATATCGAGCCGAGACAGGTTCTGCAACTGCAGTCATCAGCCATGACCCGCCTAGAACAAATAAACAAATACAGTGAGACCTCAACTTACGAACTTAATTAGTTCCCAGACAGAGTGTGTAAGGCGAAAAGTGTGTATCTCCAAAAAAAATTCCCATAGGAAACCATTAAAATGGGCATAATCTCTTCCCAGGTTTCCATAAAATATACTTTTCAACTAAATAAGCCTTAAAACTACACACAATATATACACATAATAAATGTGCTATTGTATTGTAATGAAAGAAATACACTGCATGGTATCATAAAGTCACTTTATTTACATTTGTGATGGTCATTTATGGCTTGATGGAATGGCGTTGGAGGTCGAAGGTCAAAGGGAATTGCTGTTTGGACAGAGAGGCGCATTACATGAGGACAGTAATTAAATAAATAAACTGTGCTGTAAAATAAAGTTTTATTTACCTTTTTGATGGTCGTTGATGGCTTATGGAAGGAGAGTCACCTTCCATAAGGACTGTTGGTAACTTAACCTCCGGTGCTTTTCGGTCGTGTGCTTCCGCCGAAGATCACTCCGCCAGCCGTGGTGGGTGTGTATTATGAAAATAGTGCTTATTATAAGGTTTAATTTTCATAAATTTGACGTTTGTAAGACGAAAAGTTTGTAAGATGAGGTGTTTGTAAGTTGAGGTCTCACTGTAATGTGTAACTTCAGTCTCTAATGTAGCGCCTTATATTTGGAAAACTTTATTATGTTTATACAGTAAAGTCTCGTTATATCGATATTCAAGGGAGTCCGAAAAAATATCGATATAACCGGGACTATCGATATATCCGACCCTGTTTGCATGTAATTTTCTCCGTGCGTGCATAGAAATAGTATCGATATAACCGGGACTATCGATATATCCGATATCGATATAACGAGACTTTACTGTATATTGTATTTGGAAAACGTATTTCATTCATTGAAGGTGCGCCTTATACTCTGGTGCACCTTATACACCGGAAAATTCCGTACTTTTTAGAGTGTGCAGAATTATAGTATGTATCAAACTCTAAGCCCCTGATGAAATAGTAAATACATGTATCATATCAAGACGTTAAAGGTAATATGAAGCAATGGGGCCAGAGTGGTTGTCAGAGATGTTTGTTCGGACACTGCAAACAAAGACTCGCGTCTTCTTGATTTGAATACCACGTCCTGGATGTCACAAGCACCAACATCCATAAACCAACAGAACATAGATATTGTAATGGGTGGCCTTTCCATGAACCGATAGATTTGTAACCTGGCTAATGAGCTCTTCTCATACAAGAGTGTACCAAGTACTCCCTTCCGCTATGGGTTGGTTATTAACAAATACTCCTTTCCAACGAAGGCTCGATTTATTACCCGAGGATAACAGTTTGACAGGCTGGTTCTTTGTCTGTCACAGTGCACAAGAAACCATTGTGGAACAACAGGATGAAACTTTTAAATATGATAACTTCTATTCTGTCTATTCTCTATCATTGGTGCACGGTGCTTCACCCTTCTGGTTCAACGTTCTGGGCTTGAATCTTGTTGGGTTTAGTTTCCCCTGTGCTTATGAGGGTTTCATTCGCTTCATCTAACGTCCTTCGACATGCCTAAAACCTCTCATCTCAGGTTGACTGAAGACTCCAAACTGTCCATAACACTGTAACATATAGCACTGTACAAAATAGATGCAAGGATCGACAGACTATTTATAATTTAAGGCTGCATACTCACAAAATTAAGTCATATCGTTCAATTACTAGGACTACTGGTATTACTACCAGTACAGGTACTGTCATTAAAATAAATACATACAAAAACAATAGGCAATGCAGCATTATTGATTGGTCCCTTCGGGGCATGAGCAGCTTCCAAGAAGGGAGAAGGAGAAACAAGTTAGTAGCACACATAAACACCATTATGGATGTGAACAGATAGAGATTGAGAAAATGGTGTTGGGGAAATCCCTCAGGCAGTCCTGGGCTTGTGGCAGCATATAACTAAGGCATGATTCAGGACACAGAAGGGTCAGTCGTTACGATGTGCTTAAATAAAACAGAAGAGCCTTTTATTAGGCCTCTAGAGGGGGAACGTTAACATTGACACATTTATTGAAGACGCTACAAACAGGCTGTAAGTGGGCAAATGCACAAACACTATCGGTCTAGCGACCGTCCATACACACTTATGCTACTTTTCATACTTTTACACCACTACTAAATTCACATTGAGACCTATAGATAATCCAGAGTCTTGAATTCACCAAACATGCATGTTTTTGGGCTGTCAGGAAGGCCATGGCTAACATTCAAACCTAGAACCTTAGAACCGCCAGTCAGATGCGCCGACCGCTAGTTTACATTTCGCTACAAACTGATGCTGTCTTTTGTCATTGGGCCCGCAGCAAGTATCAAAATATGCACCAACACTTCATAGCTCTTCAGATGAGTAGTTTTTAGTTCGCATTTCTCACGATAACAGCCCTTTTAATTGGCTTTATAACACTCTCAGCATTCAGGGTCATTGATACTCATTTGCAGCCCATTCTCTGTATATTCTCCGTTGACATACGACCACACAGTGGAGGGCCATTTTCCAATTATTTGAATCACTATTACATCGCAGTTACATAACCTGGCAATACGATGCAAAAACGTGATATAATGGCTTTTGTGCTTTGTTTTCCAAACTTAGCTTGTAGCAGACACGGGCACTGATGAAAAGGGCACTTTCATACTCTCTTCTTTCATCTATAACTGCTTCATACAACACAGCAGGTGCAAAAATTGCTACAGATTGAAAAACTGCCTGTCTTTGTGTTATGTCATTTTGACTTCAATATGGCGCCACAAGAGTGGCTGCCTTTACAGCAGCTCCTATATTTCGTTCTTTCTTCTTTTCCTTCATAACTTTGCTGCTGTGAATTGGGAATTTCTCCACTATGAGACTAATAAACGTCATTTGCTCATATCTTATCTTATCTTATAAATATGTGGAACTGTCACGGCTTGGAATTGAAGCGGATTTACATGGGACAGGAAATGTGAGAGTCTCTTCGTCAATGGATGGGACAGCTTCGTGTTTGCTTTCAACATTTAGCTTGGAGCAGACGTGCACATTTCACCATGACGTCCCTGATCCACTGGCGAAAAGGACGCTTTGATTCTTTCCTCTTTCATCTAGAACTGCTTCATACAACAAAGAGGGTGCAGAAAGTGGTTAAGGTTGAATGACTGTCTGTAGCTTTTGTGTTGTAGCACATCACTTGTTATTTAGTTTTTGTTGTTGTTTTGAATTCAAGATGGCGCCTGCAGGTCCTGTATTTTGTTTTCTACTTTTTACTTTCCTTTCCTCTTACTTTCATCACTTTACTGCTGTCAAAACTAAATTTCTTCAATCTTATCTTATTTCATCTCATCACAGAATGTAATTCATCTCCGGTATATTCACACAAACAGGTGGAACAAGCAACTGTTAACTCCCAGCATGCCGCGGTGCTAGCACGCCACAGCGAAACTGATGCCCGGTGCGCAGCACTGGAAGCGGAGGCACAGGTCTGGGCTCGAGAGCGGGAGGAGTCGGCCGCCAGGACGGAGACCCTCAGGCGGGACCATGAGCGACTGACGGCGTTACAGCAACGTCAAGAGACTGAGCTGGAAGAACTTTTAGACAAACACACGCAACTACGAAGTAGCAGCCGCAGTCTGGAGGCACAACACAGGGAGCTAGAAGCCAGGTATGCAAACGCAGACGACAGATGCTAACTGGTTAAGTGCAGAGAGACAAGAACTCACACTACTGCAATTATTGCGTAGTGTTAAAAACACAGACAAAGTATGTAGACCACAGGTGTCAAAGTCAAGGCTCGCGGGCCAAATCCGGCCCGCCACATCAATTTTTTCGGCCCGCGAAAGCAAATCAAACGTATGAAATTCCATGATGCATGCTAAATTCTTAACCAAAATGTCATATTTTTGGATATAAACCACAATAACAGTCATTATCGTTGACTTCAGATTTTATAACTAGTTATTCATTCATTTGTTGTGTGCTCTATATGTAATATGTGGATCAGATTAAACATTCTAATGGCTTCCCCAAATTCATAACGGCCCTCGGGAGGAAACCATACCTACATGTGGCCCGCGGCAAAAAATGACTTTGACACCCCTGATGTAGACGGTCGTTGACACATGGTGTGAGTGATTACCAGTGAGCACGCAAATACGCATTACCACTGAGTCAGTGGTAATGCTTGAAATGAGAGAAATACAATGCAATACATACATATTGGTTTATATAGCGCTTTAAAAACAGCCGAAGCCGGAACAAAGCGCTAACATGGACAAAAAGTGAAATGCTGCCCCTTGTGGAAAAGAAAAAAACATTGCCAGAGGCCATGGCCAGCGGTTTATCGGCACCCAAGCATGAAAAAAACACGAAGTCGGGAATGGCGCTCTATGTCATATTTTCAATTCCCGAATAAATTCGTGAATGGCAGCGAATGACATGCATGCTGAGAATATCATTATTGTGAATATACATGCTTGGAGAGAAATCCGCCTCTCTAATGCTACTGCCCATCAAAATATACTGGATTTAGCGAATGCTAAGAAATATTGACACGTGGATAACAGCGTCCAACCAAGCACTCAAAGTTTTGCTATTATCATACATCAAACAAAAAAATATATATCCCAACACATAAAAATGATTCACGCTCAGTTTGAGCTTTATTTTCTTCTTATTACTTCTCTCAGTGACCAACTGATGAAGCAATATCACGGCATCACCTCAAATCAGTTGTATCCAAGATCTAATCAAGTTGATGTCATCCCGATGTATTTGCCATGGCCGTGATATGCTCCCATGCATCACTACATGTTCATTTTCTTCAGCATTTTGGCTATGGGCCGTTTTTTTTTTTTTTCTCCAGTTGCTTTTTTATAGCAACCTGTTTTAATGCATGCGTTTGTGTTCTGTTGCATAGCTACAAAGAGCTGCTGGATGCTAAAAGCCAGCTGGAGGAGAGGGAGCGAGAGATGAAAATGGAGAGAGAGGTAATGGAAGCGGAAGCCCAGAGTCGACTGGAGCAAGAACGAGAGGTGGAGAGGCTCCAACAAGACAACAAGAGGTGACAAATTTATAGACAAAAAGTCGTCATTGGAAAGCCTTGACATTTTTCCTTTGCGATGGCTCAGGGGATACAAAACAGGAGGTGGGTTCAATACAAATGCAATTCAATGTTGCATTGCTCATTGACGTGGCCGCTAAACAGCAGAAGCCAGGAAGAAAAAGAAGCAGGCAAGATAAGAGAACAGCCAGGAAAAGACAACTCAAAACTCAAAAAAATTATCTTGGGTGCTCATGTAATGCATCAGTAAATTTCAATTTAAACAACCGTTTCATGACATTGTTCCCATCAAATTGACAGAAGTGATAAATGACGCCTAAGTTATAATGACACGCTGCCAAACTGGAGATTGATGTCCTTGCGTTGCTGTCGTTCAGTGCTATTTAGCTAATAGCATGTCTGTCGTTTCAAAGGTGCCCCCTTGGACTTTGTTAATCAGGATCCTTTTTCATAATCAATGAATGAGACTTCGGATTGTCCACTTATCCATTTTCTAAATGAGTAATTCCCAGCCACTGCTCTGTTAATGTTTCCATGCCAGTGACATATAACTGACATGCGGAACGATTAAATTCTACTTCAACGCATGGCAAAAAGAGCATAATTAACCCATATTCACCTATTGCTAAGCACAAAAGAGAATAATTCATAACATTACACCTCTATTGAAAATAATCACATACTTTGCCGCTCGCTTTATGCTAACACATAGCGCGAAATGCTGTGAAATTCTTCTTCATTTGTGCCTGTGTGATAGTATTACACTAGCCCCCCCTGTGGCCAAGTTGGTAAAACAGAAGGAGGAACACATGATGTAATCATCATATACAGTCAAGTCTCGTTATATCGATATTCTCGGAAGTCGGAAAAAATATCGATATAACCGGACTATCGATATATCCGATCCTGCGGCATGTAAATTTTCTCCTTGCGTTCACAGAAATAGTATCGTAATAAGCAGTACTATCGATATAACCGATATAATGAGACTTTACTGTATATATAAACAGTTTTAACTCATTCGCTGCTATTTACGAATTTATTCAGGAATTGAAAATATGACATAGAGCGACATTCCCGAATTTGTTGGGGTTTTGTTTTTTCTCATGCTGGAGTGCTAATAAAGCGCTGTCCATACCTCTGGCAATGTTTTTTCCCTTCCAAAAGGGGGCAGCATTTCCCTTTTTTCCATGTTAACGCTTTGTTCCAGATTCAGCTGTTTTTAAAGCACTATATAAACAAATATGTCTGTATTGCATTGTATTTTGTACACACGCCCCCGTTTCAAGCTCATATAACTCCAGACCCATATCATTTAGGAATTAACTTTTTTTCCTCATGAAAGAACAGGTTCTAAGGGTTCTTAAGCTGCATTGGATGTTTATGTAGTCCTAAAACTAGATATTCTGTGGGTCCTGGAATTCAAGTGACAATGACAAATCACTGGCACTGGAGTGAACACATTTTTGCACTTGTCTGGCAGAGAATGAGTTAAATCTCACATTTACACAGATAAAAAGTAGAAGCAAGATAACCAAGAGAAAGCTATTATATTTGCAATGTGCTCAGTATGTGAGTTTATTATGACTGGCGTGATTGTCTGTCACCCTTATGCCGTTTTGAAGTCAAATGTGACCCAAAAAAGAAATTGTAATTTGCCATCAGTCCACACAAATGTCTCCTTTTTCTGCTAACTCTGCATTGGCTACCATTGAAAACCATTAAGCGATAAAGAGAAGCATTAAAAAAAATGAAAGCTACATGAATTGGCTCAGTTAGAGTGTAGACATGGCCTCAATTGCAGGGGGATGGAGGGGAGATTTTTTTGTAGTCCGAAAATTCAATATTCTGTGGGTCCTGGAATTTGAGTGACAATGACAAAAACTCATTGGACACATTTTGCCACATGTCTCGCAGTGAATGAGCTAATTATTCGATTTCAATGTAATTATTGAATATCTTTTTTCTAACAATATAGAGCGACATTAAAAATAAATAAAATGTATCTTAAAGGACAACCTATGTCACTTTTTTGTTTTTTAACTGACACCAGAAAAAACGTTTTATAGCATCTAAAATACCCAAAACATGCAGTATGATATTTTTAGTCAGAGGCAAAACACAAATAAAAATGACTTAAAGTGTCCAAAATCTGCAAAAAATTGAGCTGCGAATTGGGCATTTTCAGAATGTCCCGCCCCCATTTCGTGACGTCACGCCAAGACGTCTTGCATTGCTTGTGAATCAAAACAATGGCTTCAGATTCGGAGAATATGCTTTCTTGTTACACATCCAGTTATGAATATGATTCAAATAGTTCTGAAGAGCAAAGCATACATGTTTGCAATCGATTAAAGAATTTATTTGGGCCATTTTGAGGCACATTGGGGGACAATCTCTCACAAAAAAAGAGGCACAAAATGGCGACATCCTGTGGCCACCTCCGTTTCCATAGGCTGATAAATTCTTAAATGGCGCTTGGACGCCCTCTGGCGGCTTTTAGGTGCAACACGAGGTCCCAGACCAAACAACTACAGCAAAATACATTGACGTGATGGAAGGAAAATGCGACAATGTGTCCTTTTCACGATCAGCAGTCGGTCCTTTAGTGACGTCACGTACGGACTCGTCACCAACTCAAAAACAAGACTTCCTGAATGTTCAGCGCGAGTCTTAAAACGTAAAATATAGCTATATGCAGTGGAATCTTGAAATACGCTCAGTAGAAGTCATTTGAAGTGATTTTACAAATTATGGACACAACTTGTCCGGGGACGTCGGTTGTCCTTTAAGGCACCACTTTATTTATTCACAACTTTATTTATTCACAAAATGCACCATCATTTTGATTGAACTGTAACTTTGAGTCCATTTTAAAAGGCCTGAGAACTGTTTTCTAATTTGTAAAAGCAATTAAATAGCTTCCACAGAGGCATGTATTCCATACTTTGAAGGTAAGGTGACGATCAGAAATGTTTGCAAACCGACCAACTGTGAATGTTAGAGACAAACATACCATATTTTCCAGTGTATAAGGCGCACTGGAATATAAGGCGTACCCCCAAGGTTCATTTGAAACATGTATATCAAAATTGAATTGACATTGAAAATTGAAATTAAACATTCACTTCACTTTACTTTTTAACACTCCCTTTTTTGTACCAATTGAACACAAGTAATTGTTCATTTGTTGATTGTCGCCATTTTAGAATTATTTAAATGCAGAAAATCAAGATTTTAGAAAATTGGGTGGCTCATTCAGTCATCATATCATATACCGTATTTTCCGGTGTATACGGCGCACTGGAGTATAAGGCGCACCCCAAGGATTGTTGTATTTTCAATTTTTTACCATATATAAGGCACACCTTCAATGAATGAAAAATGTTTTCCAAATATAATATTTAAATATATAATAGTTTTCCAAATATAAGGCATGCCATATTATAATGCGCTACAGTAGAGGTTAGGGTGATTCATGACTTCTTCTATAGGGGAAAATGATGTCAGTGACTGCTGACAGTAGTTGCAAGACCTATTGTGGCTCAATATTACTTCACGTATAAGGCGCACCTGCGTATAAGCCGCAGAGTCATCTTTTGAAGAAAATCAAGGCTTTTGGGTGCGCATTATACACCCGAAAATACGGTAGTTGAGACAAACAATGATAAGAGATTTTTACAATTACAGTAAAGTCTCGTTATATCGATATCGGATATATCGATAGTCCCGGTTATATCGATACTATTTCTATGCACGCACGGAGAAAATTACATGCAAACAGGGTCGGATATATCGATAGTCCCGGTTATATCGATATTTTTTCGGGCTCCCTTGAATATCGATATAACGAGACTTTACTGTAACAATTTTTTTGCATGCAATAAATTAAAACTACAATCTGATATCAAGTCATTTTTGGAGTGATATCACATTTATTCCGATAATTTAATGTTTACGTCTGTGTATGGCTCATTGTCTTGAGTAATAATATCGTAATGAGTAGAATTTAGAGAGCTTCCAAAGCACTCTGCAGGACATGAGAAATGAGTAAAGCCCCTGTGTGTGCGTGTGTGTGTGTGTGTGTGTGTGTGTGTGTGTGTGTGTGTGTGTGTGTGTGTGTGTGTGTGTGTGTGTGTGTGTGTGCGTGTGTGTGTGTGCGTGCGTGCGTGCGTTCAGCCTCCAGGCCCAGCAAAAAGAATTGGTCGCATCCCAAGCAGAGCTACTGGCTCAGGGCTCCTTGTTAAAGGGGGAGCTGAGTGCTTCCCACCTGGAGAGGACTCGTCTAGAGGGGGAGCTCAACACTTTGAAGGAAGCCAACCAAAGTTTGGACCTAAGCAACGCCCGTCTCACCAGCCAGTTTCAGGTATCAGCCCAAAAACATGCGTGCATTCTCACCATAGCTGAATATTCTACTGAAAAGTGGCTGATTTTCCACTACAGTACAAAATGGACTGCTGAATTTTTGCACGGGAGTTACATCGGTTGGATTTGGTCAGTCACTACTTGGCCACACTTCATTAACCCTCATATTATGTTGGAAAAAAAATGTAGAAAAGAAAAAATAGCAATATGTAAAAACTAAAACAGTACTCTAAAATATACAGTAAAGTCTCGTTATATCGATATAGGATATATCGATAGTCCCGGTTATATCGATACTATTTCTATGCACGCACGGAGAAAATTACATGCAAACAGGGTCGGATATATCGATAGTCCCGGTTATATCGATATTTTTTCGGACTCCCTTGAATATCGATATGACGAGACTTTACTGTACTTAATAAAACAGTAATGTCATTTGATATATTCATTAACTTTGGCCATTTTTCGCTGAAGATAAATAACATCCAGTATATACATGCAAATATTGCTATTCCACCCTTCGTGCTCTAATATACATTTCTTCAACAACATATGACAATGATGCCATTTGTTAGCCAATTTGCAGCATTTTGCATTGTTTTTGAACATGAAGCTACTCAAACTGATCTCCAGCAAAACGTTGTGACTGTTTTGAATACACATTGTACTTTGTTTTACGTTTAGTCTGACCATAAACTGGAAGTGGCTATAAACAGTGAGGAGCCTCTTTTTTAAAGAGGTGTTTACTGTCTGCCAAACTGCATCTTGTTATGGAGTAAGCCGAGTTCCTGGCCACCATCTTGTGCGGTTACGTCACTGTTTTGCTCCTTAATACAGTGATACCTCCGCATACAAACGCTTCAGCTCATGAACTTTTCGCCTCACGGACATTAAATTCGCGAGCAAATAGTCTCGGCTGACGAAGTAGTTTTCGGAGGACGAACCAAACCACACGGCGCCACGGTCGCCGGCGGACTAGTTTTCGTCACCCCCTTTCTTTAAGTGCGGACGTGGTTTGTTATCGAGTGTAGTACTTTCGCTATTTTGGGACCGAAAAAGACCCCACCTAAGGCTAGTGATAAACCGAAGAGGACATAAAATAAAATTAAGGTCAAGCAGAAGAAGGAGATCATCGAAACACACGAATGAGGTGTGCGTTTGTGTGACCTAGCATCCCAGTACCAGTACGCACGGCCATTGCTACGTGTGGCTATGGGTGTTTCTGTGTTGTCTAAGTAACGGCCTCAGGCAATTGAAGATGTTGAAAAGCTTCTGTTGATTTGGATTAACGAAAAGCAGCTATCAGGGGACAGTGTGAGTGAGGGTATTATCGCCGAAAAAGTATGGCAACTTCACTCGGATATCATCAAGAGGTAACTACATCAATGACTATCACAAAGGTAAATAAAACTACTTTATAATAGTTTATTTCTTTAATTACAATATAACAGCACATTTATTATACATAAAACAAAGGCTTATTTAGTGGAAAAATATGTTTTATGGGGATGGGAATGGATTATTATCATTTTAATGGTTTCCTATGGGTAATAAATGTTCGTCAGACGAACTTTTCGCCTTACACACACTTTCTGGGAACCAATTAAGTTCGTGAGCTGAGGTATCACTGTACAGGAAAAAAACAAAACGGGAGGAAATTACACTTTGTGAACCACTAAACGACCGGTAGCACTGTACTGTCACTGTCACAAAAAAAGAATTTGATCAGTCCTCTATAGAATTTTTTAGAAGTTTTACGAAAATAGGTTATCAGTTTTTACGTAATCCCCTACTAACAAACCAACTGACTAATGATGCTCAGCTTTCCATTGCAAAACACAGCCAGCATAATAAACATTAAATAACCAAGAGACTTGTAACTTTGCTATCCAGTGAATTATTCATGCATGAAATACTAATTGTACCCTCTATGGGGAGTGCCTTTTCACAAGCCAGAAAATAATTAAAAGGCATCTTTTTCTTGAGCTGTTGAGTCGCAACCAACACCACAATACATAACGTGTCTGCTTGTAAATAAGAAAGATGTTATGCAACGTCTATTTTATATTGACCACTGAGGTCAATTAAACTTCACAACTGTAGGGGGAGCCCTAGAGCAAAACACCCACTTTTCCCTCATTGCTACTTCACCGCTCAATTCCAGTCTTAACTAAAACAACCCTTTAATGTGTGAGCTCCAGTATTTGCTATCCATAAAACTCGGAGAAGCCAACAGTATAGTAAAGGAGGAGCACACCTTTAAACCTGCAGTCGCTCTCGGGTGTTTAATATTGCAGTTGCCGACTGAACATTTGCATGCAAAGAAGGATTTAATGCTTCACGGTGGAGACACTTTGAAACGTTAGACTCTTGGAATAATAAAGATAATTTATTTGAAGCATTATTGGCCAATTAAACCGAACATATTAGAACATTTATGGCAGCTTTTAGGGGCTGTTTTACATCGCCGTGGTCAGGGTGGAATCGTTAGCATCTCATCAGAGTAGACTTTGCTCACACCTGATGGAAGCTGCTGTCAATTTTGACACTTGAGGAAAAGTGATTTGCTGAGCTAACCACCAAACCATCACGATTCAATGCTCAAGTCAATTTTAGGCTAAAAACCTGTGGTGTGCCGTAAGGGCCTGCAAGGCCTTCTTTGCTGGCCTGAAAATGCGCACAATTCAAAGGATACCAACAAAATGTCACGGTTCATTAACGTTCTATCTATTTGAGTTACTTCCGGGTTGAGTGAACGCTGGCCCGTGTGTGTCACCCACAGAAAAAAAAAAATCCTGTGACTGAAAAGTGACCTTGAGAATTTTGAAAGGCACTTATAAATGAAATGTATTATTATTATGGATTATTATCCTATTACTAACTTCAAATCAGCTGTAATATTCTACGTAAGGCCGTCACACTGTCACTAACGGTTGAAAATATTCATCACGCACTCACGTCTGAAGTTGCTTGGGGGAATTACAGACGTACAAAATGAAAAGGAGCCAACTGAGAACATTTGGTTGGCGAACAGACAAGAAACACACAAAAATAAGCCAGGATCAGGCATATTCCTCTGAATTATTGAAACTGACCAATGAGACAAACTTGGCTTGTCAAATTCAACAAATTAGCTTTGGTATTAATCAATACAAGTTTCCCCCCAGTGCCAGGTACCCAAGCAGCTTGTCATTATCAACATCCACTGAATTATTCTTATCCTTCTTTTCCACATTTCCTTGATGCATGACAGAAAAGTGAATCGATAGTGGCAGAATGTGAAGGGAGCGGTGCTTTGAACGCAATGTTTGGAGCATGTCAAGACTTGCAATTAACTTGCTGCAGTGCTGCTGCAAACGGCCTGTGAGACAAGTGCGAACAAAAAAATATCACAAGTGCAACAAGACAATAAGATTGCTTCATGCAAATGTATCTTATTTCATCTCAAAACAATACATTATGTTTCATGTTAACGTAATGGCCATTCACAACGCGCATTTGATTTTAAGGTGTACTGTGAACCGTTAAGAAAAATGAAGGCTTTTAGGTGCACCTTTTAGTGTGCCCGGGCGCAAGACACTGGGGCCCCTCTCTGTAGCCAGGCCGAGAGATGGGGCTCATTGGGAAAGAAGGAGTCCTACACTTCAGTCCGAAGAGGCAACGTGTGTCACCCTTCTCAAGGGCTCACCACCCATGGAAGGGGCCAAAGGGGTCGGGTGCGATATGAGCCAACGGTGGGGACCCTGATGGTCCAATCCTCGGCTACAGAAGCTAGCTTTAGGGACGTGGATTGTCACCCCTCTTGCAGGGAAAGAACCTGGTGTCCGAGGTGGAATAGTTCCGACTAAATAGTCCTCTCGCTACGGATTGGACTCTCTTCCACTCTGGAGTTGCCCACAGTGAGAGGCGTAGAGTAGGTGTGGGCATACTCATTGCTCCCTGGCTCACTGTCGAGAGGGTTGCCTCCCTCTGCCTTCGGGTGGGGGGGATGGATCCTGACTGTTATTTGTGCGTATGCACCAAACAGAAGCTCAGTGTACACATTCTTTTATGTAGTCCTTGGAGGGAGTGCTGGAGAGACCTCATGCTTAGGGAGTCCCTTGTTCTGCTGAGGATTGAGTGATTCCTTTCATCACTTTGCTGCTGTGAAATATAAATTTCTCCACTGTGAGACTAATAAAGGCATATCCAATCCAATCCAATTTCAATGCTTACGTGGGCAATGACAGTGAGACCTGGATGGGCATGATTGGGAGGAACAGCTTCCCGGATCAGAACCCGAGTGGTGTTACGTGTACTTGGCACCAGGACACCCTTGGCCACAGTTCGATGATTGACTATGTGGTTGTATCATCCCCTTTTCTAAAGGGGTACCTGAGGATGCGTTCCAACTACAGAGGGATCACACTCCTCAGCCACCCTAGTAAGGTCTATTCATGGGTTTTGGAAAGGAGGGTCCGTCAGGAAGTCAAGCCTCAGATTGAGGAGGAGCACTGTGGTTTTCATCTTGGCCGTGGGAAAGTGGACCAGCTCTACACCCTTAGCAGAGTCCTTGAGGGGGTATGGGAACTCGCCCAACCAGTCTACATGTGTTTTGTGGACTTGGGGAAAGCGTTTGACTGTATCCCTCGGAGAGTTCTGTGGGGGGTGCTTCAGAAACCCCTGATACGGGCCGTTCAGTCCTGATATGGCCAATGTCAGTTAGATCGAATCATTTCCAGTGAGGGTTATTGAAGGGGTCCGCTTTGGTGGCCTCAGTATAGCATCTCTGCTTCGTCCAGATAATGTGGTACTGTTGAGGCCTTTAAGCAGGGCTCTCCAACTATCACTGGAGCATTTCTCAGCCGGGTGCGAAGCGGTTGGAATGAGAATCAGCACCTCCAAATCTGAGACAATGGTTCTCAGTCGGAAAAGGATGGATTGCCCTCGCCGGGTCGGGGAGGAGATTTTGCCCCAAGTGGAGGAGTTTAAGTACTGTATCTTGGATTCTTGTTCACGAATGCAAACAGCATTCAGTCAGTCATTTTGAGCTACATTTTAAATATGTCATATCAGCAGTATATGTTGTGCAATATATGCCAACTTCAGCACATTGGAGTGTTACTCATTGAAAAAAAAAAAAAGTTGGCGGGGAAATCATACCATTGGGTTAATTGCAGCAGAGGGCCCTATTTGAGGAAATCTGATATATTTTTTTTCAAGACTCGCTCTGGGCTGGTCTTCCTCTTGTGTGTGTGTTTGCAGCTACTAAGCCAGCTCAAGGGGAACATGGAGGAGGAGAACCACAATTTAGCCGAACAGAACCGCAGTCTGATGATGGAGAACCGAGCGTTACTAGAGCAGAGCCTAGAGCGCCGTGACCAGCACTATACGCAGCAAAAAGAATATCAGTAAGTGACGCACGCACTCACACACACAAACACACACACACACACAAGACCTGAACAGCGAGTCTTGGCCTGTAGGGTTTCTTAACAGGATTGATAGAATTAAAGCTACAAGGAACTGATAGTACATCATGAATGTGTAATGTGTGAACATGTGTGTTGAGATGTGGTATCAAAGTCACATATGCAGGTCTGTGTGTGAGAGAGAGACAGAGAAAAACAGACAGAGCGAAACAGAGACAGAGAGGAAAGTGTTTCACTATCCAACAGCCCCCAGCAGTTGTGCTTTTAAATGCTAAATAAATTGGTTCGCAGATTATCCAGAACGAATAACAATCATGCAGGGCTGCTTCACCCTTTAAGAATAATGAGTCACATTGCTCTCAAATTACATTATTGCCCTCCCATTTTTTCCCCAGAAATTGTTGTATTTTTTATTCAGTCAAATTTTTTTTTTTATTTTTTGGGGGAAGAAATACAATTGCAGATATAAAGTACTGCAGTACACACATTCTAATTTTGTTTTGCTTTTTTGAGGGGTAATTTAGAAAACCCATTTGACCAAGCACTAGATGAACTTGATAGGCAAATCTTGTACATGCGTGACATCTGCTCTGAGAAAAGCAATTTCATAGTCGTCATCCACAGAAATATATTCAATATTGATCTGTAAAAATGGAAAATTAAATAAGAAAATGGGCAAAAACAGTAATATTACAAAAGTGTATATCCATCCAACCATGCTATCGAGCTAGCTATAGAGCTAGCTATTTAGCTAGCTATCAAGATAACTATTGAGCTAACTATCACGCTAGCTCTCAAGCTATTAAGCTAGCTATCAAGCTATCTATTGAGCTGTCGAGCTAGCTAACGAGCTAGCTATCAATCTAGCTATCGAGCTAGCTATAAAGCTAGCTATCGAGCTAGCTATCTCCATCCATCCATCTTTCCAGGTGGGTATGTTGAATTAGGTGTTTTTTTTTCAGTTGTCGCCAGAATTGGCGACATTATGTTTTTCTTATAACAATGATAATAATAATTTCGGTAATCATTAATTTAGGGTTAGGTTTAGAAACAGGTGGAATTTTCTCCTGAAATGCACAGTAAAATAAATACTGTATAGCGCAAATTTATATAGGTCAAACTTGAAAGAAAAAAACATTTTTTTTAATTAGCATTAAAATATGTTGATCAAAAAAAGTTCTCAGTCTACAGCAAAACAAAGGAATCTACCACTGAAAATATTTATATGTCTGTGTGAATTCAGAAAAGCACAGAAAGCAGGGCACCAAATTTTCAGTCTCCTCAGTGTGTTGCTTTGGGGATAAAATAGAGCAGCACTTCAATCTGTAGAAAAATAAGATACTAAACTTTACGTTTAGTATCGAGTATTGTAGCGCTGAACTCCGCTGACCTCGCTTAACATGGCCGAACTTCCTCGCCCGTAGTCGAGGGTCGTCAATGAACAGCCAGCCTAGAGCGTGAGCGACTTTTTGCTTCACAATTCTTTATCCTGAGCCGTTCATCATCCAAGGCAGGTCTGCAGTTGCGGGCTATTTTTCCAGCTTTTTTCCCCTCTTCTGTTCTTTGTGTGCTAAAAACCTTGATCAGCAGGGGCGTGCTGACATTTATTGTATTCTCCCGTCTTAAAAACAGCACAAGGAAAGTAATTCAATTGAGGTTATTGACAGAAATGTAATAAATGTATGAAACTTGAGCGCTCATCTTTGTATCCTCCTTCAGGGAAAAGCTGAGTGAGCTGCGTCGAGAGAAGCAGAAGTTGGTGGAGAAGATTATGGACCAATACAGAGTTCTGGAGCCAAATGTGCAACCTTCACAGTGGAAGGCCAAGTACTGTTCAATAATACAGTCAACACAATTTTGTCAATGACACCATGCTAGCATGTGCTTGGTTGAAATAAATGCGTATAATACTACAGTATATGTAATCGATATTTGATGGAATGTCTTGTCATGACGCTTTTCCCCTTGAGCATCAATTGGTCTGACAAACAATAAACCGATGAAAAGCAATTTATGGTGTGAAACTAAAATTTTAGTCATGCTGATGAGTGAGGTGATACCAGGGCGATTGGGGCAATCAGGGCTAGTCATCGAGCATAATCAGTCAGGACAAAAGGGGTAATCAGATTAGTTGAAGGGAATAGTCCTGTGCTCCCCCCAACCTTGCAGAAGGGACCTATCAAAGCAGAGGTCTGGCACCGCCACCTATGGACATTAGGGATTATAAATAGGGCCAGAGCTACCAGCAAAATGTGTGTTTGCTGACAAAGCTTTTCGGAAGTGAAAATAGGACAGCGATTTTTTGGGGTTTCGTTTTTTTCATTCTTGGGTGATGATAAAGCGCTGGCCATGGCCTCTGGCGATGTTTTTTTCCTTTCCATTAGGGGGCAGAATTTCACTTTTCCCATGCTTTGTTCCAGCGTCAGCTGTTGTTAAAGCACTATATAAACTAATATGTATTTTTTGGACAGCCGCCCTCATTTCAAGCTCATATAACTCCAGACCCATATAATTTAGGATTTTTTTTTCTCATGAAAGTAGAGAGTCTAAGGATGAGAAGGTTTCTTCAGCCGTCATCTGTACAAAAGTGAAGGTTTCGGACGTTTCGCCTCCTATCCAAGAGGCTTCGTCAGCGAACTAAAGTCTGACGACCAGTCAGACTTTAGTATCGGCCCCATTTATATATCCCTAATGTCCAGACCTGGTGGCGCCGGACACAGCTATGATAGGCTTCACTGTTTCAAACTTTTTGAGCGCTTGGCTTTGAAAGTGCCACTAACTATAAACGTTAACCAATAATACTATTGGGGAAAAATGTGTTTTATTCTATATAGTATGTGTGGGTACATAGTATATACAAAGCGTTTCTTTCCTGAAGCACATCCTGAAGCTGCCCTCTGAATTGTGTGAACTTTCATATTAGGCCTTCACTGTACATTATGTGTCCTCGTAGGAAATCCAACTGGATTGCAGACCAAATGAAGAAGCTCATCAAACCTCGCGGAGGAGGGAGAGAGGGACGCACCCTCTTCACGGCTGCTGGCAGCGTGGAGAACTTGGCTGACAGAGCCCAATTCACATCAGACACCCTTGAGCGCGGTGAGCGCCGCACACCCCAGCGGTCTGTCTGGTTTGCAAGGATATTCTAACACGCTCGCCCCCATCAAGTGATGCCACAGGCATGCATCCACATCGCCTCTTGACTAGCAAGTGAGCTTGGCACGCTAACCCTAACCTTATTTTCGTCCTTTTTGCTGCGAATTTCTCAAGCAATCTCAGAACTGCACATACTTCCCCTCTATGACTCTGACTGCATAATGCAAAGCCTCGATACTGCTGGAGAAGACGAATTCACACCTGATTTCCTCATCTTAGTATTTGCACTGTAAATGCTTGCCTGCTGTCACTCGTTTTGTCTGGAGTATTATAAGTGTGTCTACTCCAGTGCCAGGGTTTTTGTCATTGTCACTTGAATTTCAGGACCCACAGAATATTGAGTTTTACGACTACTGTGATACCTCGGCTTACGAACGCCTTGACTAACGAACGTTTCGGCTTACGACCATTAAATTCACGAGATTTTAATCTTGGCATACAAACTCTTTTTCGAGATACACACGGAGCGCCTCAATGAGTGATGTGTCGTTCGCGAAGAGCCCGTTCTCCGAACAAGGAAATGGCAGCCTACTTTTATTTGTCCTCTATACTCCGCCCCAGTCTTCGGTTAAAGTCGCACGTGATTGGTCAAGAACGCAGTAGTGACAGGGTTGTTAAGGAAGGCAGACGACAGAGAGTGAGATAATTGATAGAAAACACTGTGAAATTTGGACTCGTTTCAACTTTATTGATAGTTGAAAGTCAGAGTGTAGACTGCAAGGTTAAAAGAGTTAAGGTTAAAAGAGTGTAGACTGCAAGGTTAAAATTTCCCATCAATCAGGCTCCACAAATAACCCGCACAAGCACTTAATGCAAAAAGCCCAGCTAAACAGAACACAATTGATGAGGAACAAGATAAAATTATCACAGAGAAAGCACGGCAACTTCACTCGGATATTGTCAAAAGGCAACCTGGAAGTTCGTCATCCATTAATAATAACGGTTCGAGAACTTTAAGCGTTATCTCTACACTTGATGCAAAAAACTATCAACATAGCTAAACAGAACACAACTGATGAGGAACTAGATAAAATGATCGCAGAGAAAGCACCTCCAAGGTATCATTCTTAAAGGTGGTGGAAGAAGAAGGCTACGTTCCTCATCAAGTGTTTAATGCTGATGAAGCCGGCCACTCCATTCCATCAAGCCATCAACGACCATCACAGTGGTAAATAAAACGACTTTATTATATAGTAGTTTTTCTTTAATTCAATACCATGGCACATTTACAATACATAAAATAAGGCATATTTTGTGTAGTTTTAAGTCTTAGAAAATTAGAAAGCAGAAAACTATGTTTTTATGGGGACCTGAAAACGGATTATTCTCATTTCAATGGTTTCCTATGGGAAATTAATGTTTGGGATACACACTTTTCGCCTTACACACTCTGTCTGGGAACCAATTAAGTTCGTAAGCCAAGGAATCACTGTACTTTAACATTCACCACAGTGTTAGAAACCTTAGACTCTCTTCTTTCATCAGAAAAAAAGAGTTAATTCCTAAGTCATATGGGTCTGGAGTTATATGAGCTTGAAATGAGGTCACCTGTCCAAAATGCAAATACAATGCACTACATACATATTGGTTTATATAGCACTTTAACAACAGCTGATCCTGGAACAAAGCGCTAACATGGAAAAAAGGGAAATGCTGCCCCTTGTGGAAAAGAAAAAAAACATTGCCAGAAACCATGGCCAGCGCTTTATCGGCACCCAAGCATGAAAAAACAAACCCCAAACAAATTCGGAAATGGCATATTTTCCATTCCTGAATAAATTTGTGAATGGCAGTGAATGAGTTAAAAAAAGATATTATAATAATAATACATTTAATTTCTCCGCGCCTTTCAAAACTTTCATGGACACTTTACAGTCACAGGATTTTTTTTGTATGGGGGAGCAGCGGCAGCCATTCACGCCAGCGTTCACTCTACCCGGAAGTAACTCTTTGGCATTCGACTTAGCAAGGACATAATGTGTATAAACTCAATCGAATCAATGGGCAAGGTCACCTTGCTTTATATTTTTGGGGTGTTTTTCAGTTAATTTTATCATGCATTGATGCATTTTATCCCATCGGGACACTGATGACAATATGTATTAAGATGGAAACAGATTAACGTCTCGCTTAATTCAGTTTTGTGAGATTTTTTTAAATCCGCGCATGAATAGAATGCTGTTTGTTTTTTAGTCATAGTGAGTGCTCTCCTGTGCGTAAGAATAATAGCGTGATCAACTTTATCCGAAATGGCCTCAGTCCAAACCTGGCAATTAACTTAGTGAGCAAAGAGGGTCCCTTCAGGCTCTAATAGTGGCGCTGAAGTCTGTCTTTGATAAGCTGAGACGCTTCAGTCTTTGTATAAATAAACCTTCGCTGAGATCAATGCTCAATTTATTATTAGCTTCTCATGCTTTAATCTTTACCTCCTCAACTGTGTGTACGATTGACTTCCTATGTGAGTTAATGCGATGCTTTCAAGAGGCAATGCATCAAAATCCCCGCCGTTTACACTGATGACACAAGCCATTGCCACAGAGGATAAAAAGGAGCGTTTAGTGATCTATCCAAAAATCATATCAAAATCTTCAACATGAAGAGAAACCAATTCATTAATTGCCGTCATTTTTTCTTTACTGGGTTAAATAGTACTCTTATACTTTGTGTGCCAGCGTTTTTTAGCTGGCTCCCTTGATGATGATAATAATAATAATAATAATAATAATAATAATAATAATACATTTCATTTATCTAGCTAGATTGGATTTGCCTTTATTAGTCTCGCAGTGGAGAAATTTACATTTCACAGCAGCAAAGATACTACTACTGCTACTACTACTACTACTAATAATAATAATAATAATACATTTCATTTATATGCGCCTTTCAAAACTCCCAAGGTCACTTTACAGTCACAGGATATTTTTTTTCTATGGGTGAGCAGCGGAAGCCATAAGCGCCAGCGTTTACCCAACCGGGAAGTAACTCAAATAGATAGAAAGCTAGCAAGCTAGCCTATAGGTAGCTAGCTAGATACTACTACCACTACTACTACTACTACTACTACTACTACTACTAATAATAATAATAATAATAATATATTTCATTTATAAGCACCTTTCAAAACTCTCAAGGTCACTTTACAGTCAGAGGATAAGGTTTTTCTGCGGGTGAGCAGCGGCAGTCACACGCGCCACCATTCACCCAAAATAGATAGAAATCGAGCTAGCTTGCGAATAGCTAGCTAGCCAGCTAGCTAGCGAATAGCTAGAGAGCTAGACACTACTACTACTACTACTACCACTACTACTACTACTACTACTACTCCTTGTTGTATTAAGTTCATCCTGTCTACTTGATATCTAATTTAAAACAGATTCTTTACTTACAATACACTGTCTGTAAGTAAAGAATCTGTTTTAAATTACTACTACTACTACTACTAATAATAATAATAAATTTCCCTTATAAGCACCTTTCAAAACTCTCTAGGTCAATTTACAGTCACAGGATAAGTTTTTTTCTGTGGGTGAGCAGCGGCAGCCACACGTGCCAGCGTTCACTTAACCCGGAAGTAACTGAAATAGATAGAAAGTGAGCTAGCTAGCCAATAGATAGCTAATAGATAGCTAGCTAGATAACTAGCCAGCTAGATAGCTATATAGCTAATACATAGCTAGCCAGCCAGCTAGATAGGTAATAGACAGCAAATAGATAGCAGCTAGCTAGCTAAGTGAATCACTACCCTGGGAAACAGATGTGAATTATTTGAATTCAATGCAATCTCATTTTAATTAAAGAATGGGAAATTCTTAACAGAGCTTAGAAGGGCATTTTGCCTGTTGCGCAGGTTTAATAATACTCTACACATTCATTAACAATCCCCTTATGAGTGAGCACCTTATTTAGTGTGAGAATATAAATTCTTGAGGGTGAGGTAGAGAGCGGTTTCTTTAAGTAGATCTCGACTCTAAGGGACTTCTCCTGACGACAATAAGGAAGAGGAAGGCAAGCGTAATGTTCATTACATTTGCATTGCATTTATCCGCACATGCATTTAACTCAATGTTTCATTCGGTACGGCTGCTCAGTCCTGTGAAAACCAATCTCAGAGCGATTATTTAAAAACGGCCTCTTTGCAAAGTCAGTAATACTATTTTGGTTTGATAATCATTATTTGCACTGTAATTATTATTATTGTTGATGATTTCAGGGATGGTTTCATTTTCTAAGTGGGAAGCATTGAGTTACTTTTACCCAAAGGTCGATTAATTATTTCGACCTATCTGATTGGATTGAGCCCCAAAAATAAACAGCAGCCTCTGACAGCCCACATTAAAACTGAGCAATGCAAAAAGACAGATTTTCATCCGAAAAAAAAAAAATATATATATATATATACAGTAAAGTCTCGTTATATCGATATTCAAGGGAATCCGAAAAAATATCGATATAACCGAGACTATCGATATATCCGACCCTGTTTGCATGTAATTTTCTCCGTGTGTGCATAGAAATAGTATCGATATAACCGGGACTATCGATATATCCGATATCGATATAACGAGACTTTACTGTGTGTATATATATATATATAAATATATATATATATATTTTTTAATGGGACTGATTTTTACTCGTGTATGACTATTGAATGATTGCCATGAGGCCATGACAGCTGGAATAGGCTCCAGCTAGCAAGTCTGTGACCCTTGTGAGGATAAGAGGATTAAAAGATTATGGACTATTGATTGTTTTGAGATTTCAATGTGTGCCCTGCATTGCTGAAGATCATATACAGTATTCGGACATCTGAAAATATGCTTGGAATAGTGTTCGAGAAATACCTTGCAAAGATGTGGAACTATCGCGGCTTGGAATTGAAGCGGATTTACATGGGGCAGGAGATGTGAGACAATCTCTTTTCGTCAATGGATGCTCCAGCTTTGTGCTTGCTTTCAACATTTAGCTTGACGCAGACGTGCACATTCCACCATGACATCCCTGATCCACTGGTGAAAAGGGCCTTTTGATCCTCTCTTCTTTCATCTAGAACTGCATCATACAACAAAGATGGTGCAGTAAGTGCTTAAGATTGAATGACTGTCTGTGTATTTTGTGTTGTGTCACATTATTTTGTTTTTGTTGCTGCTTTGACGTCAAGATGGCTGCCTTTCCAGCAGCTCCTGTATTTTGTTTTTTCTACTACTTCCCTTCCTTTCCTCTTCCAACTTTGCTGCTGTGAAATGTAAATTTCCCCACTGCGAAAATATTAAAGGCTAATCCAATCCGATCCATACTGAAAATAAATCAGAGGGTGTGGAACACATGCTCGATGTTCATAATCAGAAGGAGGTATAGCCTTATTTTGATGTATTTTCCACACTATAAACTGCACCTAAAAGCCTTCATTACTTTTCAGAACCTGACTGTGCGCCTTATAATCCAGTGTGCTTTATACTGTATATGGTGCACCTTATAGTCCGGAAAATATTGTAATCATTTTTTAGTGATGGGCAATTAATCTGTTCTTGCAACTGAAACTATGCTGTGTCGGAAATGAGATTTCAAAACAATGGAAGTCATGGAGAGCATATCTACCATATTGGACACTTTCAATAATAATAATAATAATCATCATCATCATCATCATCATAAACAACATTACTACTACTACTACTACTACTACTCCTGCTACTACTAATAATAAATGCAATAGTAAAATTGATGGTGGAAGCAGCAGCAGAGTGGGTAGCATAAAAAAAACATTGCAGTTATGTTCGTGCAAATATGCAGAGGGAATATAGGCGACAGCACCTCAGTGCATCATGGGAAATCACCAAGCAGTCTTTGCATACACGGTCTCATAACAAAGGCATAGTTTGCAATACGGTGAGGGGTCTTCTCAAGGCATCCCTGCTAGATGGATTTACAAGATTGCAGTCTGGTTATGACAAATGCATGCTTTTGATATTTTTAGAACCGGATTTATCTTTTGCGGCAAGTCCGTATGATGTGTATGGAAATGTAATATAGCCATATAAGATTACGGCAAAGGTTTAGTCTAAGCTCTAGACCAATGATCTGAACCACATTGTATTTAGGGTTTCCTTTAGAGAGCTACTGTGACATGCATACCCAGAAAATATATGATATATTATTCCACTATATATGGTATGCAGTAGTGTTTCCCAACTTTATGGAGTCAAGGCACCAAATTCACCTGAGAGAAAATGTTCTGGTACAGTAAAATCTCACTAAAAGTGAATACACTGGGACAGTCAAAAAGCATTTTAAGTCAATCCATCTGTTTTCCTCACAAGTGTTGCAAGTGTGCTGAAGCCTGTCCCAGCTATTTTACGGCAGTAAGCGTGGGATGCCCTGAACCGGTTGGAAACCAATCACAGGCCGCATAAAGACAAACAACCATACGCTTTCATACTCACACCTTGGGGACAATTTAGTGTTCAATCAGCCTGCCATGCATGTTTTTGGAATGTGGGAGGAAACTAGAGTACCCGGAAAAACCCCACTCAGGGATGGGGAGAATATGCTTACTCCACACAGTAAGGCTGAATCAAATTCTGGACCTCTGCACTGTGAGACTGACGTGCTAACATCTGACTATGGGGACGCCTTCATTTCAAGTCAAGCCACATTTATTTATTTTGCCAGACCCACAGTCTGATAAGGCCTTCAGATGCCCACAGTTGACAAATATTAAAAGTAACACCCAGGATGACAAAAAGACATCTGGAAAAAGCGAGAAACCTTGAGAAGGAGACACAGCTGGAAGAATCCCTCTTCAAGGATGACCAGTGGTTGACTGAGCACTTGTCTGGATCAGTTGTCACAAATCATGCTCATATCGATTGAAGCAGAATCTGTACAGCGCCATACATTTGGACAGTCATCACCCAGCTTGCTCTCCAGATCCTGCAGAGGGGCAAACAGAGGAAGTGGCAGTCAAACAGACCAACATAGAGTTCAACGAATTGCAAGAGTATAGAAACGAGTCTTATTCCAACGAATGTAGCTGCTCTAATTGCTGAAGGTTAGGCGTTCCAAGGCAATGGAGCCCTAATAGAGCAGACTCCAGAACCTGAAGACTTCTTTTTGGCTTTCGGCATCAATAAATGGCCAGTGTCTTCTGAACAGGGCGGAACACACAGTGTCACAAATTCAACACAATAGGAAGGTGCTAGGCCGTATAATATTTTATAGGTAAGTAACAAAACCTTAAAATCGTATCTCAAATGGTCTGGAAGCCAATGCATATTGGCTACTATCAGGGTAATGTAGCTTAAATTCCATGTCGACGTCGCGGGTCAAGTTGGAGCATTTTGTACTATTGTATCTGCAAACTTTTAACACTGAACATAGGATGACCAAAAGGCAATAGTCGAAGAACGTAGAAAACACATTCTGATTTCGGAGTAACCAGGAGATAAAATAGGACATATTTTAGTGATATTAAGAAGGTGAAAAAACCACATTCGTTATATTTTTTTATGTGCATTTGAAAAGCACGCATTGAATCAGATACAACAGTGAATTTTTTTGCTTGATCACTTCGGATCATAGTGATTGGAACGAGACTCAGTGTCGGGTCCTTGAATCTGTGAATTGTTATGCGTGTCTACTACTGTCCATTTATGATAAGAAGGCTTTCAAAACCAGTCAGTTTGAAGAAAAAAAATGGTGAGTTTGGTACAGATCTTGAGCCAAAATGAAAAGAACAAAGCTACTAAGCGAGAAACATGAAGCAGATGCACGTACTTCCATTTATGTCAAAAATTATATCAATTAGAGTCTGCTCCTCCATCCCCACCTATGACACCCGTTCCCTAGACTACAGTATATTTTCTCATTGGATTCAATGTTTAAGAAGAATTGAAGAGCATACAAGACTGCAGATCATCGAGGATCAACATGTTTTATGCATGAAACATCAGGACTCTGTGTGTGATACATCATATCCCTCACGTTTTGCAGACCCTTGCAGTGCTCCCGGGTCGCCATGTTCCTCGAGAAGAACTACAGAGATTTCATCTCCAACTAATCTGGTCCCTCGCTCCGGCTCTGGGGGGCGTCGTAAACTGGGATCCCGTCACGGTTGGGGTTTGACCAGATCTGGTGCTGCAATTTCTCAATCCTTCAGTCCGGGCGACCAGAAGACCCCGCCTCGTCTCCGCCTGCTTTCCGGTCAGACCAGCTCTAAAGTCGTCTGGGAGAGTGAGAGTGGCGAAACAAGTGCACCTCAGCTGGCAGCGGAGGGCAATGTGACAAGTCAGGAGATCTTTGAGCAGAAGACAAACGGAGGTAGGAAGGTGGAGGTGGACACAAGATGATCCGAACAGGTAATCGGGTCAAGGATAAGACGTTAATGTAATTCTTTTCGCATTTACAGATCACGTTTCCAGCAACGACACATGAAAAGGAATTATGGACTCATTCCACACTGTTTATTTGAATGCAACAATTGCACTCACATTGTTTTAAAGGACAACCTACGACTTCCGACATGTTGTGTCCATAATTTGTAAAATCACTTCAAATGACTTCTACTGAGCGTATTTTACAAAGATTCCACGGCATATAGCTATATTTTACGTTTCAAGACTCGCGCTGAATATTCAGGAAGTCTTGTTTTTGAGTTGATGACGATGCCTGACGTGACGTCACGTCTGGAACGCCCCTGACCGAGAAAGCGACACACAATGCATTTTGGGTCCTTTTTTTGGTCTGAAAACTTCATGTTGATCCATGTTGATGGCGGAATTAGAAAGAAAACACATAAATAACGCAATGGTGAATCATTGTGTGTTGCGCCAAAACTACTATTTGATACTAGTCGACACAAATTCCCAGCAGACAAATCAGCCCATTTCCAACGGACCTTGGGCGCCATCTTTTGCATTTTCTGGGATGGTACATTGTAGTCCTGATGGCTCGAATTAATACAAAAGTACTTCTTTAATCGATTGCAAACATTTATGCTTTCCTCTTCAGAACTATTTGAATCATATTCATAACTGGATGAGGAACAAGAAAACATCTTCTCCGAATCTGAAGCCATTGTTTTGATTGTAGAACAAGGCAAGACGTCCTGGCGTGACATCACAATCATTCAGTCATTTTGAAGTCGTTTTGGGACACTTTAACTCATTTTTATTGGTGTTTTGCATTTGACTAAAAATATCAGCCTGCACGTTTTGGGTATTTCAGATGCTATAAAATGTTTTTCTGATGTCAGTTTAAGGTCCTTTAAGGTCTCACATTGTCAAGTTTACTGTTTTGAATAAAATAAATGTTCTTCACAGTGTTGTGAATACAACTATGAGGAAACTAACAAACTAACTGATGATCACTCATGGTTAGCCACTGAAGCTAATTTACAGAGGCAAAGTGCAGTGCTGTCATGCAAAACTACAAGTCGGATTTTGCGTCACAGTACATCTGATTGAACAAATTCAGTGACTTCAATTTGTTTTCCAAGATTTTTTTGTGGCTCCTTGTCTAATGTATACAAAAGCCAATTATGATGATTGGGAGAACCACAACTTTCAGTGCTCCAAGTGGCACTTTGGTCTTGGTCAAGCGTTTTGCCAGATAGTTAAGCAGTGGTGTAGACAAGTGCACTTAAGCCGTGCTCACACTGCGTTGTCTCGTCCGCAATAAACCTTTATAGAATTATCTCAAATGTCTCGGCTGCTCCTGCTGATTGATCTGCCTCCAAGTCACTTTAAGGTAAAAAGCGGAAGTCTATTAGAGCACAGGTGCTTACTCATAATGGGCCATATTAACTTGGAAATAAGGAGAAATGAAGATCTGTGTATGTGACATGCCGAATATAGATTGTGATGTTTGACTCAAGTGTGTCTGACCAAGTGGAGTTGGATAAACGGGGAAAGGTTGACCTTAAGGCTCCTGTAAAACCGGCCACTGGGATATTGCTAAATAATAATGATACATTTCATTTATAAGCGCCTTTCAAAACTCTCATGGTCACTTTACACTCACACGATAAGTTTTTCTGTGGGAGAGTAGCGGAAGCCACACGCGCCAGCCTTCACTCAACCCGGAAGTAACTCAAATAGATTGAAAGCGAGCTAGCTAGCTATCTAATAGATAGCTACATAGCCAGATAGCTATATAGCTAGCTAGCTATATAGCTAATTAACCAGCTAGATAGATAATAGATAGGAAATAGCTAGCTAGGTAGCCAGCCAGATAGCCTGCTGGATAGATAGCTGGATAGTTAAACAAAAATAAGTGAAGAAAGAAATAGGAATAACGTCAAGAGAAAAGACAAAAAACGTGAAATGGGACGAAAGAAAGTTGAGCAAAAAAAAGAAAACAAAAGCCACATTTGAACAGCGCGACAAAATGGCCGCCAGAGGAAAAAACGAAGATCAGCGCTCCCACCGAGAGTTTACTGTATTTGTTCAGCAGTCGGTCATATACCGAAACGTCGCCGTCGCCTTTAGCAAGTTCGCTACGCTAGGTAGGATTGTTTCGCTTTTAGGTGGACTTCACAGATGATGTAATAGCTCACCAAATGGTTCCGATGCAGAACTGACAATCAGACAGATGGGTGCGTGGGTGCTCTGTGTGTGTGTGTGTGTGTGTGTGTGTGTGTGTGTATATGTGTGTGTTCATCAAGGAGCCGCACATGTGAGGGGTCAGTTATCATTCAAGAAGCCTCATTTTTTTTAGTGGGATAAAGACCACAACATGGCCAGACGTTTACATACTTCTGAAACCACATGTAATCCAATAAATAAATACTGGATTATGCAGTAATGTCACTTTGCAAAAGCAATTTATATGTTTTAATACATTTTTAAGACCATTTTTCACATTGAAAAAGCAACACAACACATTGCTGTGTGTTTTTTGGGCTGGAACACATTTAATGGTATTTTAAGTCATGTTAATGGGAAAAATTGAGCTGACCTCGGTTTGAACGTGTGAAGTATGCAGTGCACTCAAAGACCTCCCTCGTACACTGTCTATCAAAGTCTCTTTGTTTCAGAATTGGCCGCAAGTGGGAACAACACGAGTCAGAGGAACTGTGGCACAATCAAGAGACAATGACTAGAAGAGTATTTTTCGCATTGCGCCACTATTATCGCTGATATACAAGTTGACAAGAACTGTCAGGTGTCCAGAAAGTTCCGGAATGTAGACTCTGCAAATTTGAATATATTATATATTTATCCATCCATGCATTACCTGTACGGCCTATTCCTCATTCGGGTCACAGAGGTGATGAAGCCTATCCCAGCTGTCTTAATGAATGAAAATAGCGTGTAACAAAAGCACAGTGATACCTCGGTTTATGAACCCCTTGGCTTACGAACTTTTCGGTTTCCGAATGTTACATTTATGAAAATTTTACCTTGCCGTACGAACTTTACCTTGGCATACGAACTTTTTCGTACATGAAGCTGCCTCAATGAGTGTTCTTCTAACAACAAAATGGCAGCTTTTTTGTCCTCTATTCCCCGCTCCCAGTCTTTGGTTAAAGCCTCGTGATTGGTCAAGAACGCAGCAGTGAGGGGGGTGCTTTAAACATTAAAGAGGCAGGCAGACGACAGTGAGAGTTTCAACTTTCAAAGGAGTTCAAAGGCAGAGTGTAGACTGCAAGGTTAAAATATCCCATCAATCAGGCTCCACAAACAACCTACACAAGCCATCTCTACACTTGATGCAAAAAACTATCAACCCAGCTAAACAGAACACAATTGATGAGGAACTAGATAAAATGATCGCAGAGAAAGCACCTCTAAGGGATCATTCTTAAAGATGGTGAAAGAAGAAGGTTACGTTCCTCATCAATTGTTTAATGCTGATGCAACCGGCCACTCGATTCCATCAAGCCATCAACGACCATCACAAAGGTAAATAAAACGACTTTATTATAAAGTACAGTTTATTTCTTTAATTATAATACCATAGCACATTTATTATACACAAAATAGTGTATATTTTGTGTAGTTTTAAGGCTTAGAAAATTAGAAAGTAGAAAATTATGTTTTATGGAGACCTGGGAAATGATTATTCTCATTTTAATGGTTTCCTATGGGAACGTAATTTTTGGGATACACACTTTTCGCCTTACACACTATGTCTGGGAACCAATTAAGTTTGTGTCACGGTTTGCGAGGTGGTGATGGCGGGTTCGGATCCCAAAAAGCAGGCAGGAGGGAGCAGGAGGTTGTTTGACAAATTGTATTAAAATAAAGTCAGCAGGAACAAAATGTAAAACATCAAAATGATCTGAATGGAAAAAATACAAAGTAGCAAAAGAAAACCAAGTGTAAAAGTCCGCCAAGGTTAAACAAACACGTACACAATGCATGCAGCAAACAAGCAGCAAACAAACAATGAATCGGCACCGGATGATCGTGCCAGGTGTCTTTTTAAATGTTATTGATTATAACGACCAGCACCTGCGAGGCTGCAGGCAGGGCTGACGTCGCTACCCGCTGGTCGCCAATCTGATCGGGACGACCAGCACCTGTGCAGGTGCAGGCGGGGCCGACAGCGCCCCCCGTTGGTCGCCAACCAGATCATGACAGTACCCCCCCTTCAAGGGGCTGCTTCCAGAAGTCCCAACAGTCTCCCAAAAGGTCCACTCGCCAGGGAACGGTCGGTGGAGAAGGCAACCGCCGCCTCTCCAGCACACGACGGGCGGCGGCCTGATGGGAACGGGACTCGGCCTGGAGTGGACGAAGACGCGGCACGGATCGTCGTGGGCGTGAGTGCGATCCCCCTCGCACGTTCACGCGACGGCGCATGGCTCTGCGTAGACGTCGAACTGCCAGGCGCAGAATGGCACCCCGTACGGCCGTATGGGACCAGGTCTCGGCCGGACGCCGACGTGGGCTTGAACTGCCCGGCTCCGGGGGAACGAGACCAGTCCAGAGCCGCTCCGGGATCCAGCGGTGAGTGGGGTCTCGGACCGACATTGACGCGGACGTTGCACGGCTCGTCGTGGATGAGACTCAATTCGTCATGCACGACGACAGCGTGGCTGGACGTGGGCGTGCAATGCCAGTCACCCAGGGTCACCCTGGACGGCCACCTGGAAGGAGGTCTCGGCCGGACGTTTACGTGGACGTTGCGGCTCGTCGAGTGACGCAATTCAAACTCGACGAGGCTTGCGCTAACGTGGACGTAGCATTGCCAGGCACAGGGTGGAAATGAGACGGGTCCGATGTACCTGCGGGATCCGATGGGTGGCCGATTCATTCTGTCACTGTCATGATCTGGTTGACGACCAACGGGGGGCGCTGTCGCCCCCGCCTACACCTCACAGGTGCTGGTCGTCCCGATCAGATTGGCGACCAGCGGGTAGCGACGTCAGCCCTGCCTGCAGCCTCGCAGGTGCTGGTCGTTATAATCAATAACACTTAAAAGGACACCTGGCACGATCATCCGGTGCCGATTCATTGTTTGTTTGCTGCTTGGTTGCAGCATGCATTGTGTACGTGTTTGTTTAACCTTGGCGGACTTTTACACTTGGTTTTCTGTTGCTACTTTGTATTTTTTCCATTCAGATCATTTTGATGTTTTACATTTTGTTCCTGCTGACTTTATTTTAATACAATTTGTCAAACAACCTCCTGCTCCCTCCTGCCTGCTTTTTGGGATCCGAACCCGCCATCACCACCTTGCAAAACCGTGACAGAATGAATCGGCCAACCATCGGATCCCGCAGGTACATCGGACCCGTCTCATTTCCACCCTGTGCCTGGCAATGCTACGTCCACGTTAGCGCAAGCCTCGTCGAGTTTGAATTGCGTCACTCGACGAGCCGCAACGTCCACGTAAACGTCCGGCCGAGACCTCCTTCCAGGTGGCCGTCCAGGGTGACCCTGGGTGACTGGCATTGCACGCCCACGTCCAGCCACGCTGTCGTCGTGCATGACGGATTGAGTCTCATCCACGACGAGCCGTGCAACGTCCGCGTCAATGTCAGTCCGAGACCCCACTCACCGCTGGATCCCGGAGCGGCTCTGGACCCGTCTCGTTCCCCCGGAGCCGGGCAGTTCACGCCCACGTCGGCGTCCGGCCGAGACCTGGTCCCATATGGCCGTACGGGGTGCCATTCTGCGCCTGGCAGTCGACGTCCACGCAGAGCCATGCGCCGTCGCGTGAACGTGCGAGAGGGATCGCACTCACGCCCACGACGATCCGTGCCGCGTCTTCGTCCACCCCAGGCAGAGTCCCGTTCCCATCAGGCCGCCGCCCGTCATATGCTGGAGAGGCCGCGGTTGCCCTCTCCACCGACCGTTCCCTGGCGAGTGGACTTTTTGGGAGACTGTTGGGACTTCTGGAAGCAGCCCCTTGAAGGGGGGGTACTGTCATGATCTGGTTGACGACCAACGGGGGGCGCTGTCGCCCCCGCCTACACCTCACAGGTGCTGGTCGTCCCGATCAGATTGGCGACCAGCGGGTAGCGACGTCAGCCCTGCCTGCAGCCTCGCAGGTGCTGGTCGTTATAATCAATAACACTTAAAAGGACACCTGGCACGATCATCCGGTGCCGATTCATTGTTTGTTTGCTGCTTGGTTGCAGCATGCATTGTGTACGTGTTTGTTTAACCTTGGCGGACTTTTACACTTGGTTTTCTGTTGCTACTTTGTATTTTTTCCATTCAGATCATTTTGATGTTTTACATTTTGTTCCTGCTGACTTTATTTTAATACAATTTGTCAAACAACCTCCTGCTCCCTCCTGCCTGCTTTTTGGGATCCGAACCCGCCATCACCACCTTGCAAAACCGTGACAGTTTGTAAGCCAAGGTATCACTGTACAAGAAAGAACAAACCACTTGGTGAACTAACAGAGAATACACTTGAACACACTAAGAACTACTCACTTGAATAAATAAGAACATAAGCAAAAGCAAGAGGCAAGAAATGGAGAAAACCTAAATCAAGACAAATGACAAGAAAAATGTCTCTACCAATTTCACATGCACAATGGCTTTGAAGAGGTCCTCGAATTGTCCCAATAATTGTGAAGCCCGACAGTGCCTAGCAAGAAAACTGGGAACCTCTCTACCACATGGTAGTCACTAACAGAATGTGATCATGACAAGAATATGCTAAAAGACCATTTATTACGACATTTTTGAAATTAATTTGACTGTATGGTTACTTTCTTATCTTTTTACTTTGATTTTAAATGCTAAAATACTTAGTTTGTAAATGTGATTAAACAGCGTCAATGTATGTTGTTTTAGACTACTTTCGTTTTCGTTGTCTTTGAATGATTAAAGCTGTTTTCTTTGTCAATGCTGATAAGTGTTGTGCTTTTGGTTTTGTGAAGCGCATTGAGTTGCCAAGTGCATGAAATATAGAAATACTGTACAGCTTCTTTGGCTGTTTGCAATAATTTGGTACTGCACTGGACAGTCTTAGGCCCCAAAAAAATGATAATGCAATATGGTTATACAGTGATATCTCGTCTTACGAATTTAACTGGTTCACAGAATGTGTGTCAGGCGAAAAGTTCGTTTGCCAAACATTTAGTTCTCATAAGAACCCATTAAAAATGAGAATAATCTGTTCTCAGGTCCCCATAAAACAGGGGTCGGGAACCTTTTTGACTAAGAGAGCCATAAAAGTAAAATATTTAGAAATGTTTTTCAGTGAGAGCCACACGCACGCGAGCGCGTGCTCACACACGCGGGGCTCGCGCGCACGCACACACGTGCGTGTGAGCACATACAAACGCGAGCGTGCGCGCACGCACATGCAAACGCGCACGCACGCGCGGCCACTTTTCAACAAAATGTCAGCATTTATTATTTAAAATAACTGTGATAGTACTCACCGTAGAATAAAACTTGCTATTGTATTGTAATTAAAAAAATAAACTGGATTATATAATAAAGTCGTTTTATTTACCTTTGTGATGGTCATTGATGTAGTTCCCTTTTGATGATATCCGAGTGAAGTAGCCGTGCTTTCTCAGCAATAATACCGTCACTCACAATGTCCTCTGCTTGCTGCTTTTCGTTAATCCATACCAACAGAAGTTTTTCAACCTCTTCTCTTGCCTGAGACCGTTGCTTAGATAACACAGAAACACCCTTAGCCACACGAGGCAATGGTCGATTTAGCACACTGGTACTGGGACGCTAAAGTCACACAAATGCACACCTCGTTGGTGTTTTTCGATGATCTCGTTCTTCTGCTCGACCGTAATTTTGTTTTGTGTCCTCTTCGGCTTAACACTGTCCTGTGGTTGGGTCTTTTTCGGTCCCATTTTAGCAAAAAGTACTCCACTCGATAGCAAACCACATCTGCACTCAAAGGGGTGTGGAAAACTAGTCCGCCAGCCACCGTGGCGCTGTTCGACCATGTGGTTTGGTGTTCATCCACCGAGAACTAGTTCGCCAGCCACCATGGCGCTGCGTGGTTTGGTTCGTCCGCTGAAAACTGGTTCGTATGCCAAGTTTATATTCTCGCGAATGTAATGTTCGTAAGGCGAAACGTTTATGAGCTAAAGCGTTCATATGGTATCATTGTACTCTATTGGGTCTATTTAGAACAAAAAAAAAAAGGACACTACAATCCAATGAACAATATGCTTGAACAGGCCCAAAGTCAACTAGGATTGACCTTAACTCACCTCTGAGCCTCAATGAGGACAAAAAGGAAAATGGATTGATGGATGATGTCACAGTTTTCCCATTTTTTTTTAAAGGTCTGTGCATTTGGATGAAGAAGACTCTAGGGAAGAGCTGACTATCTCACAACCCTGAATCCTGATCAGATAATGACTAATGGACTGCTAATTCACCTCATCAATTATGAAGTTGACATGGTGATGTCATTCCAAACTCAGTCTTCTTCAAATAAGGCAGGACAAAGCCACAAAACGTTATCGCCCCACGTCAGTCACGCTGAGCTTTGTTATCAATGCGAAAACTGCGTCCGCCTTCCCAGTATTCCAATTTAAAATTACAAGCAATGTGTCAAGAAGTTTCTCGCGACCGCCGGCTGTTGTGAGGAGGAGGAGGAGGAGGAGGAGGGGGATGATCAATATTCACTTTGACCTTTGTTTATTCAGCCAACGCTCTTCGCTGAAGCAAGAAGACGAGAGAGAGAAATCATTCCAAAAAAAAAAAAAAAAAGCCTGGGAGAAAATAGAGGAAGCACAAAATAAATAAATAAAAAGAAACAAAACAAAGCAAGAATGAAAATGAGCGATTAGATGCCATTGTAGCTTCTCGATTCCTAAAGGGATGAATGATTGATGTGCGCCCCGGTTGACATCAGAGTGCGAATCCGAAGACGCGGCGCCGCTTGCTTCATTATGGAGAACGACAAGATGATTGGCATGCATCACTTTTCCAAGCAAACTTCTCCATGTTTTGGTCGTCCTTATTATTCCCCTCTGACCATGTCTCACTAAAGAGCGGAAGCTTATGAGACGTGTGCAGGCTAGTTAGCAGTAACATCGCTTATGGACCGGGCAAGTTGAATTTCATTCCGATCGTTTGGCTGGTTTTATACTAATCACGAGGAACGGAAAACCATTCATGTTAACGGTGAGTACTATCACAGTTATTTTAAATAATAAATCAATTACTATTTGATTCTAGTTGACAGAAATTACCAGCGGACAAATCAGCCCATTTCCAACGGAGCTTGGGCGCCATCTTGTGCATTTTCTGGGACGCGACATTGGAGTCCAGATTGCTCGAATTGATACAAAAGGACTTCTTTAAACGATTGCAAACATTTATGCTTTCCTCTTCAGAACTATTTGAATCATATTCATAACTGGATGAGTAACAAGTAAGCATCATCTCCGAATCTGAAGCCATTGTTTTGATTCGAGAGAACGGCAAGACGTCCTGGCGTGACATCACGAACAAAAGGGGCGGGACCTTCCAAAACCCGCAATTTCTGGGGTCATTTTGAAGAACAGTAAAGTCTCGTTATATCGATATCGGATATATCGATAGTCCCGGTTATATCGATACTATTTCTATGCACGCACGGAGAAAATTACATGCAAACAGGGTCGGATATATCGATAGTCCCGGTTATATCGATATTTTTTCCGACTCCCTTGAATATCGATATAACGAGACTTTACTGTATTTTTGGGACACTTTAACTCATTTTATTGGTGTTTTGCATTTGACTAAAAATATCAGCCTGCGTGTTTTGGGTATTTTAGATGCTATAAAACGTTTTTCTGATGTCAGTTAGGAAACAAAAAAATGGTGTCGGTTGTCCTTTAAGTCTGGCGTGTCTCTGCAGTCTGACTCGTTTCCGAGTGTCTGCGCCATACAGAATCAGGTGGGAGGGGCTATCCATCGTCTCTTTTAGTTTAGCTAGCGTCCGTCTGTTGCCCACCTCCTCCAGAGAGTCCAGGGAGCAGCCCAGGACAGAACTGGCCCTCTCGACTAGGCGCTCCAGTCTTTTTCTGTCCCGGGTGGTGATGCTAATTGACCAGCAAACAATTCCATAGTGGATGATTGAGGTGACCACAGAATCATAGAAAGTCTTCAGGAGTGATCCCTGACCCCCAAAAGTGTGCAGAAATCTACAATATTTCCTGTGTCAGGGAGCTGAGACCCAGAATTCTGTATTAGGTCAAATTGTTAGGAATATATTATCTGTGAGTAACTTGCCGGCTACAGTGAGACCTCAATTTACAAGCACCTTATCTTACAAATTTTTCGTCTTACAAATGTCAAATTTCTGAAAATTAAACCTTATAATAAGCACTATTTTCATAATACACATCCACCAAGGCTGGCGGAGTGATCTTCGGCGGAAGCACACGACCGAACAGCACCAGAGGTTAAGTTGCTAACAGTCCTTATGGAAAGTGACTCTCCTTCCATAAACCATCAACGACCATCAAAAAGGTAAATAAAACTTTATTTTACAGCACAGTTTATTTCTTTAATTACAGTCGTCATGTAATGCGCCTCTCTTTCCAAACGGCAATTCCCTTTGACCGTCGACCTCCAATGCCATTCCATCAAGCCATAAATGACCATCACAAATGTAAATAAAGTGACTTTATGATACAATGCAGTGTATTTATTTCATTACAATACAATAGCACATTTATTATACATAGAATAAGGTATGTTGTGTGTAGTTTTAAGGCTTATTTAGTTGAAAAGTATATTTTATGGAAACCCGGGAACGGATTATTCCCATTTTAATGGTTTCCTATGGGAATTTGTTTTCAGCAAAATCCTTCAAAATCCTTCACTAAATCACCACGGTGGGGTGAGCTTCAATTTGGATCGTTCGTACAACAGGTTCTTAGGCAACATTGGCTTAGTTAAAGCAATGAGGTGATACCAGATCAAATGGGGCAATCAGGCCAAGGGTAGACCCCATACTCAGGCAGGACAATAGAAGCAATCAGTCAGGACAATAGATGTAATCAGTGTAGCCGCAGGGAGTAGACCTCTGCTCCGCCAACCTGAGAGCAGGGACCAATCATAGCAGAGTCCGGCACCGCCACGTCTGGACAGTAGGGATATATATTCACCCGAAACTACCAGCACAAGACTTTAGTTAGCTGACGAAGCATCTCGGATAAGAAACGAAACGTCCGACACCTTCAAATAAGTACAGATGACGGCTGAAGAAACCTTTTCATCTAATATTAGCTTGTAATATTTTAACCTCACAATGGCTAGTTGGAAGAAGCTGTGTAAATGTCTGCTGAAATGGGTGCGCATGGATCGGTAGCGGCTGGCTGCAAGGAGTTGCTAGAAAAGGTGGTGGGCAGGGTGCGGAGGGTCCAGTAGGATTTTTCCTCACCTTTGTCTTGATTTTGTCTTGACTTTGTCTTGCAATGTGCAAGTCCACGAGGGATGGTAGGGCGGCGCCAATGATTTTTTTTCCACCGTCCTAACTGTCCGTTGAAGTTTTTGTGGAACCAAACCGTTATGGAAGAACACAGGATTGATTCAATGACTGCCGTGTAGAAATGTCTTAACATACAGTGACAATTGCTTTCTATTTCTATATCAGCATACATCACCGTGACTGAGTTTAATGTCTTGACCCCTTTAAATGGAGCATGAGACAAGCTACAGAATTGTGGCGGGGTAAATTCAATTCATGATAATTTGTTCGGGGAGAAAGAAGGAAGGTCGGAGGGAAAACAACAACTAACCCGGTGACCTCGCTTCTTTACAAAACTGTCACAATCCCACAGCTCTCAGCGAGCTTTTACTCAATGAGGTCAGCTTGTGCATCTATAACTTCTTCCTCCCTCACCCCATCTCCATCCATCCCTCCATCCGCCTCACCCCACCACCGCCGCACCCCCCGCCTCCCTCCTCTCCCCAAGTGTATTAAGGGGCTTTGACGCGCTCAGTAAAAAGCTGATTTATTCCCTCGGAGGTATCGATCGTTTTTTGCATTAAAGATTATAATTCATTACCGCGTCCCCTTTTAATACATTAAACACTCAAAACAAAAATAAAACAGCCCCTCCTACCACCACTTCCACCTAGGCTCGCCACATCCCAAGGGTACTCGAAAACACTCACGTCGCAGTCCGACTTGTTGGGCCGGAATGCCAAACTCCTCCAGAGAGGCACTCACACGCAAGTATCTCTGCACGGTAGATGACCACAAGCTCTTTATTTTGTTACATGCAAAATGATAATGGCCTTTAAATCCGTACCTGAGGAGCAATGGGGCAGCCAGTGGCCAGGACCTGACCAAGGTCTTGACTCTGCAACATGGCAACTAGCGACAAATGTCTTTTACGGCAAATAGGCCCCAGTCTCTCAAACATGCACACACCTGGTAGTCTAAAAAAAAAAGAAAAAAGAAATGGAGACAAAGAAATGAGTCGGAAAGGCAGATTTCAGTTTTCAAATGTCAGGGATGAAAATAAGTATAAAAGGGAAACTAAATACCAGGGTGAAGTAAATATACTGTACCAGAGTCATCGAAATCTGGAAACGGTTGGTATCTACAGTGATACCTTGGCTTACATACTTAATTGGTTCCCAGAGTGTGTAAAGTGAAAAGTGTGTCTGCCAAAAAATTAATTGCCCATAGGAAACCATTAAAATGAGTAGAATCCGTTCCTAGGTCCCCATAAAACATAATTTTCTACTTTCTGATTTTCTAAGCCTTAAAACTACACAAACTATACCTTATTTTATGTATGTCTGTGTAAGCTCTCAGTCGTACAGGAGTGGTCCATCGATGAAAAGGTTTCTTCAGTGGTCATCTGTACTTTTTTGAAGGTGTCGGACGTTTCGATTCTTATCCAAGATGCTTCTTCAGCGAACTAAAGTCTTACTGGTAGTATCGGCCCTATATATATATATCCCTAATGTTCAGACATGGCGGCGCCGGACACTGCTATGATAGGTCCCTCCTCTCAGGTTGGGGGGAGCAGAGGACCACTCCCTGCATCCCCACCGATTGTTGCTACATTCCTGACTAACGACTGACTAACGACACGCCTGATTGCCCCACTCCCTCCGGTATTACCTCATCAGCATTACTAATGTTGCCTAACCTATGTTGCCTAAGCAGGCTATTGTACGAACGATCCAAATTGAACTTATTTTATGTATAATAAATGTGCTATGGTATTATAATTAAAGGAATAAACTGTACTATATAATAAAGTCATTTCATTTACTTTTGTGATGGTCGTTGATGGATGGAATGGGGTGGCTGGTTTCATCAGCATTAAAGACTTGATGAGGAACGTAGTCTTCTTTCACCATCTTGAGGAATGATTCATTGTAGGTGCTTTCTCTGTGATAATTTTACCTTGTTCCTCATCAGTTGTGTTGTAATAATAATAATACAGTAAAGTCTCATTATATCGATATCGGATATATCGATAGTCCCGGTTATATCGATACTATTTCTATGCACGCACGGAGAAAATTACATGCAAACAGGGTCGGATATATCGATAGTCCCGGTTATATTGATATTTTTTCGGACTCCCTTGAATATCGATATAACGAGACTTTACTGTACATATCATTTGTGTTTAGCTGGGTTGATAGCTTTTTGCATGAGGTGTACAGATGGCTTGTGGAGCACGATTGATGGGAATTTTAACCTTGCAGTCTACACTCTGCCTTTGAAATACACATTTAAAGTTGAAATCCATTTTCTCACTCTCTCTCTGTCGTCTGCCTTTCTCTTTAATGTTTAAACCACCTCCCCTCACTGCTGTGTTATTGACCAATCACATGGCTTTAACCGACGACTGGGGATGGGGAATAGAGGACCAAAACAAGCCGGCTGCCATTTTCTTGTTAGTAGAACGGACTCGTTCGCGAACGACACATCACTCTTTGTGGCAGCTCTGTGTGTATCCCGAAAAATAGTTTGTATGCCAAGGTAAAATTTTCAATTTAATTTAACGTTCGGAAACCGAAAAGTTCATAAGCCAAGATTTTCGTAAACCGAGGTATCACGGTGCTGTGCATTTTACACTTGACTTGAAAGAATGAGAGCAGTGGGAAAATGAACACGGTGGACAAACATACGGCAGTGTACAGATGTCAGGGATGCAATAAAAAGATTCTGAATCAGCCGTAGATGTTTTGGGTTCAATAAATATTACAACTTCTGGATAGCGTTAAGGTTCTTTATGAGGACTGCCGTCTTGATCGGAGGTAGTAAGCAATTGACAACTATTTGAATCATATTCATAACTGGATGCGTAACAAGAAAGTATCTTCTCCGAATCTGAAGCCATCGTTTTGATTCCAGAGCAAGGCAAAACGTCCTCGCGTGACGTCACAAACAAGGGGGCGGGACCTTCTGAAACTCAACATTTCCGGGGTCATTTTGAAGTAGTTTTGGGACACTATAACTCATTTTTATTGGTGTTTTGCATTTGACTAAAAATATCAGCCTGCGTGTTTTGGGTATTTTAGATGCTATAAAACGTTTTTCTGGTGTCAGTTACAAAAAAATGGTGTCGGTTGTCCTTTAAGGATCTTGCTGTGTGTCAATGCGCTCTGCCTGTGTAAGAAAGCCGAGATTTTAGAAGCACCGTGTCTCCGCTATTGATTTTGTCCCAAAAAGCTGCACCAATTTCCCACCCGCCCCCACCCAGCAAAATACGATTGCCCCTGCCCATGTCCGTTGGCCTGGACAGATTGATTTGAGAGGACTTGAAGAGCAATCGCACTGATTTTTTTTCTTCCCTCCTTGGAGTGTCATTCCCTCATCATCTGGCCATCCTTCCATTAAAGGACTCCTCAACCTCCAAACTCCTCTTTGTCCATCACGCACCCTTTACTCCCCTCCCCGTCCCCCCCAACCCTCGCTGCTGTTTCCCACTGACAGGCTTTCAGACACTAAATCAGAGACATTGATCCAGCCCAGCCCGAGTGTCCTGGATTCTGCTAAAGAGCCATTTTCATTTCACTAGCAGTTTACTGGCTAGGCTGACCCCACATCCTCCTGAGTAAACAAACATCACTCTCCTCACGCCATCTATACACATCAGTCTTCGCATCTTCACATCTCAGCCTGCCTTTGTTTATCATCCAGTTGCTTGAAACCGTTGATCAAAATACAGTAATACCTTGGCTTACGAACTTAATTGGTTCCCGACAGTGTGTAAGGCGAAAAGTGTGTATCCCAAATATTAATTTGCCATAGGAAACCATTAACATGAGAATAATCCGATCCCAGGTCCCCATAAAACATAGTTTTCTACTTTCTAATTTTCTAAGCCTTAAAACTACACAAAATATACCTTATTTTATGTATAATAAATGTGCTATGGTATTATAATTAAATAAATAAACTGTACTGTATAATACATTCATTTTATTTACCTTTATGATGGTCGATGATGGCTTGAGGAATGGAGTGGCCGGTTTCCTCAGCATTAAACACTTGATGAGGAACGTAACCTTCTTCTTTTACCATCTTGAGGAATGATCCATTGTAGGTGCTTTCTCTGCGATAATTTTATCTAGTTCCTCATCACTTGTGTTATGTTTAGCTGGGTTGATAACTTTTTTCATCAAGTGTACAGATGGCTTGTGCGGGTTGTTTGTGGAGCCTGGTTGATGGGATATTTTAACCTTGCAGTCTATACTCTGCCTTTGAACTATCAAAGTTGAAACTCTCTCACTGTCATCTGCCTGACTTTTTAATGTTTAAACCACCTCCCCTCACTGCTGCGTTCTTGACCAATCACGTGGGTTCAACCGAAGACTGGGGGCGGGAAATAGACGATAAAAAAATCTGCAGCCATTTTCTTTTTGGAGAACGGCTTCACTCTCTCTCTGTCTGTAAACCCCACCTCCCCTCACTGCTGCATTCTTGACCAATCAGGTGGCTTTAACCGAAGACTGGGGTGGGGAATAGTGGACAAAAACAGTCGGCTGCCATTTTGTTGTTAGGAGAACGGGCTCGTTCGCGAACGACACATCACTCATTGTGGCAGCTCCGTGTGTATCCCGAAAAATAATTTGTATGCCAAGGTAAAATTTTCATAAATTTAACGTTCGTAAACCGAAAAGTTTGTATGACAAGGGGTTCGTAAACCGAGGTATCACTGTATCAGAAACTGCATCGAGCATTGTCGTTTTCAAAGAATGTTGTAGAAGTGATGGTAAGGAAATAATAGAAGAGATTTATTGGGATCGAGTGTTGCATATCGGCATTTGTTTCCTAAATCCTATGAGAGATAACATGATCAGAACTTATGAAACTGCAATATCTCATTCCTAATAAATGACATCTTCCGGCTGTGTTAGCTAGCTATCTAGCTAGCTATCGACCATTTGCAATGATGTCTACATATAGTTATAACCAGTAGCAGGTCATATATGTCACTGCTAGGCCTTAAGGTCACTCCTCCTTCAGCCATTGCAGGTTGACAAAACCCCTATTAAATCAATACAAAAAGATATTTTCTTATACAGCCCGCTACAGATACAGTGTGCTAGCTTTGGCCAGTAAGCCCTTATCACTAGAGTCTAGTGATACTATGATTGGCTCATGACTAACCAATCATGTGACTAGCCAATTATAATTTCTGAAAACGCAGACATTGCTAGCACCTTCGAGCAGGCCTTGGGTCGCCAACTCGAATCAAACTCGAATTGATGTTTATGCTCCAGGGCCTGCCGAACTGATCGTGAAGGCGTCTAGGTAGATTTCTGACCCTAGTAACAAATGATGGCTGAAATGTGATTGGTTAAATGTTTAAATATGAAAATACACATCTGGAAGCAGCGCAACAGGGGAAAAGCAATGAAAGATAATTTGGATTTATTCAATGACAGTTCATGGACAAAATATAATTCACATTAATCTGTGATTCAGATATTTTTAGGAAAGCAGAGAAGGCCTTGCAGGCCCTGACGGCCCACCACTGGTTATAACTGTCATGAGATGTGCTTGCTTGCTATGTGAATGGGGTGCAATTACGTCCTTTGTGTTTAAAAAGCGATTTATCGTAGTTCTCTGTTTCCTCGATTTATTTTCCTCCCTTTTAAAAGACCCTTGGTCAGACCGTCGCAACACAAAGGCCAGTTTGAATTTGCCACTTGGAACGCATGACTATCAGGAGCTGTAAGTGTCAACGTGTGAGCGCGCCTTGGGGAAGAAACAGTCCCAGAGCTGCGAGACCTGGTCGAGTGGAGTTGTCACAAAGGTGCGAAAGCCCTCCTGCTTCACAGCTGACAGCCTGGACTGTCTAAATGTCATCTATTATTGTCAGAGGTGGCACAAGTAATCAGAACACAAACTTCAGTCCGGTAAAAGTAGAAGCACTCATTCAACTGCTGCGTTTAAGTAAGATCGAAAAAGGTTAGACTGGAATGGATTCAGGACTCAATTTAAAAAGCTATTCTTTACTGTCAATTGCTTACGGGTGATATTTGATTTGATCATTCGGCAGCAATACCAGAAAGGTTATTTGCCTTCTTTCATTGCATGACAAATTAATATAATGGTTGGTTGGAGAAAATGTTTTGGGAGTTCAACAGAGGACCTTTAAAGGACAACCGACACCATTTTTTGTTTCCGAACTGACATCAGAAAAATGTTTTATAGCATCTAAAATACCCAAATCCCGCAGGCTGATATTTTAGTCAAGTGTAAAACACCAATAAAAATGACTTCAACCCAAAACTTCTTCAAAATGACCTTGGCAGTGGCGAGTTTCAGAAGGTCCCGCCCCCTTGTTCGTGACGTCACGCCTTGCTCTAGAATCAAAACAATGGCTTCAAATTTGGAGAAGATGCTTTCTTGTTACTCATCCAGTTATGAATATGATTCAAATAGTCCTGATGAGCAAAGCATACATGTTTGCAATCGATTAAAGAAGTCCTTCCGTGTCATTTTGAGGCATCTGGACTCCAATGGCGCCCAAGCTGATTTGTCTGCTGGGAATTTGTCTCAACTAGTCTCAAATAGTAGTCTTGGTGCAACACACAACGATTCACCATCGCGTTATTTATGTGTTTTCCTTCTAATTTCACCATCAACACGGAAACGAAGTACCCAAAATGCATTGTGTGTCACTTTCTCGGTCAGGGGCGTTCCTGTCGTGACGCCACGTCAAGAATCGTCGCCAACTCGAAAACAAGACTTCCTGAATATTCAACGCGAGTCTTAAAACGTAAAATACGCTCAGTAGAAGTCATTTGAAGTGATTTTACAAATTAAGGACACAACTTGTCCGGGGCGTCGGTTGTCCTTTAAACTGTGTCAGATTTCAGTTTCACATGACTTTGAATTTGACAGGTTGATTCTAAACAGATGAACCTCTTCAAACCTCATCAACATAGTAGCTTTCCACCAAATGTCAAACGACAGTAAATCACAATTTTAATCTCAATACTTGTCTATGTTGTTTTTTTCCCCAGTACAGTGATACTTCGGCTTACGAACGCTTTAGCTCACAAACGTTTTGCCTCACGAACATTAAATTCACGAGCATAGTCTTCGCTGACGAACTAGTTTATGGCGAGGGAACCAAACCACACAGCGCCACGGTGGCTGGCCGACGAGTTTTCCACACCCACTTTCTTTGAGTGCAGACGTGGTTTGTTATAGAGTGGAGTACTTTTGCTCTTATGGGCCCGGAAAAGACCCCACCACATGCTAGTGTTAAGCCTAAGAAGACATTAAAGACAATTATGGCCGAGCAGAAGAAGGAGATCATTGAAATACATGAACGAGTTGTGCGTTTGTGTGACTTAGAGTCCCAGTACCAGTATGCTAACTCGACCATTGCTACGTGTGGCTAAGGGTGTTTCTGTGTTGTCTAAGCAACAGAAGAGGTTGAAAAACATATGTTGATTTGGATTAATGAAAAGCAGCTAGCCGGGGACATTGTGAGTGAGGGTATTATCGCTGAGAAAGCACGGCAACTTCACTCAGATATCAAACAGGCGACTACATCTACGACCATCACAAATGTAAATAAAATGACTTTATTATATAGTCCAGTTTTTTTCTTTAATTACAATACAATAGCACATTTACTATGCATAAAATAAGGTTTATTTTGTGTAGTTTTAAGGCTTATTTACTAGAAAATTAGGTTTTATGGGGACCTGGGAACGGATTATTCTCATTTTTAATGGTTTCTTATGGCAAATAAATATTTGGCAGACGAACATTTCACCTTACACACACTTTCTGGGAACCAATTAACTTCGTGAGGTGAGGTATCACTGTCTTTGATTTTTTTTTTCAAATTGGCTAACAAAGAATAGTCCCAATTCTCCATTAAACAGCAAGGTGGCAGTCAGCTATCTTCCCGGCCCCCCACCCACAGAAGCTGGTGGAATTTGACAAAGCCTCCAAGACATTCAGTTAGCCAAACAGTTGGCATAATTGCTCTTCATGTGTCAAGGAATAGGGAGGGGGAAAAAAGGCGGGTAGACAAAGATTACGGACAGGACAGTGACGAAAATTGGTGGCGGGATAATGAGACTCATTTTCTTTTTATCCCCCCTTCCTGTCTCTCTCTCTCTCTCTCTCTCTCTCTCTCTCTCTCTCTCTCTCTCTCTCTCTCTCTCTCTCTCTCTCTCTCTCTCTCTCTCTCTCTCTCTCTCTCTCTCTCTCTCTCTCTCTCTCTCTCTCTCTCTCTCTCTCTCTCTCTCTCTCTCTCTCTCTCTCTCTCTCTCTCTCTCTCTCGCTCATTATTCAGATTGACTAGTTGGAGATTAGCTTCACAGTCTGCTGCTAATAAAAAAAAAATACAAGAAGTTCATGAAGCTCACCATCCCGCTTTTCCCTTCATCTTCCCGCCGGCTTTGGATCCTCTCATCTCTTCCCTTTTTTGCTGCCTCTCAGTTTGAACTACGTCCTCCTGCTTTTCCTCCATCTGTTTATTTTTCCACTCTGCTGTAATGCAGGAAATAAAAGGCGAATGAGGAATAGGAGGTGGAGGAAGCGCAGGTTCAGACGGGGAGAACAATCAAAGAGCTCCGAATCCCTTTGAAACAAATGAGGCTTTTACAGAAAAAAAGGCCTTTTCTGAACACAATGTCCGCTTGTATGATTTTTTTTTCTTCTTCCATTCCTATGTGAGGGTTTCACCTCGAGACAGAACACCTCTGTGGGGCTGAGCCACAGGATCACATTGTTCGGATCAATAAATATGCGTGTTGGCGGATGATAGTGGTGAAGCGGCCGCCCGCTGAACACTCATCACATGTGTCACACAGTGAACAATGAAACGTTTCTACAGATGCACTGCTGGGAGGGGCGGGTGTTGCTGCACATGAGCAGTCCCCATGTGGGAGTGAAACGACAAAAAGAAAGGTCAATATGGTTAATACAAATACAGTGAGACCTCAATTTACAAACACCTTATCTTACAAACTTTTCATCTTACAAACGTCAACTTTCTGAAAATTAAACCTTATAATAAGCACTATTTTCATAATATACACCCACCACGGCTGGCGGAGTGATCTTCGGCGGAAGCACACGACCGAACAGCACCAGAGGTTAAGTTACCAACAGTCCATATGGAAGGTGACTCTCCTTCCATAAGCCATCAACGACCATCAAAAAGGTAAATAAAACTTTATTTTACAGCACAGTATATTTCTTTAATTACAGTCCTCATGTAATGCGCCTCTCTTTCCAAACAGCAATTCCCTTTGACCTTCGACCGCCAACGCCATTCCATCAAGCCATAAATGACCATTACAAATGTAAATAAAGTGACTTTATGATACCATGCAGTGTATTTCTTTCATTACAATACAATAGCACATTTATTATACATAAAATAAGGTATGTTGTGTGTAGTTTTAAGGCTTATTTAGTTGAAAAGTATATTTTATGGAAACCCGGGAACGGATTATTTCCATTTTAATTGTTTCCTATGGGAAATTCATTTTTGAGATACACACTTTTCGCCTTACACACTCTGTCTGGGAACCAATTAAGTTCGGAAGTTGAGGTCTCACTGTAATACAATTATCACTATAGTTCTAATAAAATAATACCCCCGACACTGATACCACGACTACTCAAATTTATTTATTTATTTTATTATGTTTCATTTTACTTATGGTTTTATTGTTATGTGCTTTGTTTTATTGTTTTTATTGTAAAGTGTCCTTGGGTGTTTTGAAAGGCGCTTGAAATAAAATGTATTATTATTATTATCAAATGCCTTCGAATGGTAAACTACAATTTTCAAAATATTTTCAAAATGACTATTGGAAACTAACTAAAAATTCATTTAGGACAGGGAAAAGTGTACGTTTGTGTATGTGTGTCTGTTTGTGTGTGTGTTGCATTTGAAAAGTAGCACCGTTATTTTGTGTATTAACACTGTGAGCTCTTTGCTGGCTATTTATGTCTGTCTCACTTCCTGCTCTTGAACCAGTTTAGCTGCGTTTATCCAAATATAATGCAATTTCGCAAGGGTCTTATTCTGTAGTTTTGAACTACAGCTATGGAAAAATACAAAAAATAAGATAGCAGGTCCCGTATTTTGTTTTTCTATTTCTTCCTTTCCTCTCTCTTACTTTCATCACTTTGCTGCTGTAAAATGTAAATTTCTCCACTGCGAGACTAATATGGGCTAATCCAACGTTTTTTGCCTCTGCCCTACACTTCAAAGGAAGTGTAGGGCAGAGGCAAAAAAAAAGATTTTCATTGGCGGTTCATCACACATTGTTCGGTCAATTTACGTTTCCACGTTTTCTCACCGAAAGGGATCCCAGGGAGACCACACTGATACAACTCATCTCACTCTCGTTATTTATTGTTGATTGAGTTTGAAGACATGATTGTTTGTTGTTTGGTAGACAAGCAGTGAAGTATGTCATAAACCTGCAAATATAACACAGAATGGCCCATATAAATGCAACTCATTCACAATAATGTCTTATCACTACACTTAGATTCATTCATGATTATACCTACATTCATTTCTTATCATTATGTTTTGACATTATTTTAGTTTTGTATTAGGCAGCCGTGTAATCGTGATTCGGGCAGTCAAACATCACACAATATCCACCCGCAAACTCGCATCGGACAACTTTGCTTTGAGAAGCCCTAAGCGGCTACAATGTATCGTTAGCTTTGCTGAGAGAGACCTAGCTACAATGTATTGGCTCACTGTCTCGGTTCGCTATTGTAAACAGCTATCAGCGCAACCAACAGTTACATACAGGCAGAAGACCGCTCTCAAATGACCCCACATAACAGAAAATCGGAACACTCAACAGAAACGTAGAACGTAAAAACGTAAAAGACCGAACACACATTGAGGGAAAAAAATTCATACCCAAGGAGTCTGTGTTATTAAGCTGCCTTGCGCCCACACACTGCCACCCGACTACATGTATTGACTTACTAAAGTAAAGAAATGGCATGCAGATGCCGATGATGACAAACGCCACAGTGGTGTATTCTTCTTAATATCAGATTGGACGATAAACAGAAAGGTGGGCGTTGAAATAGCCGCTCTCACGGTTTGCTCATCAAGGGGGTCACTGTGGGTCCTGCAAACCAGAGATGAAGATTTACAAAACAATTAAGGGAAACTGACATCAGGATTTAGATGATTTGTATTATAATGACTCGGCATATGTAAAATGTCGCCATCACATTAGTAAACACTGCAAACAATCATACCGCCGCGCTTAATCTTAACATTCAAATTTTGACTTTCTGGGCATTAATTTATAAGCGTGTGCTTACATACATTCACATTTTACTTATTAGTTATGTAGCTATCTAGGTAGCTATTAGCTAGAAAGCTAGCTTTCTTTCTATTTGACTTGTGAGATTATTTTCTTATTTATGATTAGTGGTGTTTATTTCTTTATTTAGTTTGACTCCCAAATGTATATTTAAGGAAAAGAAGAAGCTATCTAGATGGCTGGATAGCGGACGGCTAGCTAGATAACGAGTAGCTAGCTAGCTGGCTATTTGCGATCTATTGGCTAGCTAGCAATCTAGCTGGCTGGCTATTAGCTATCTATTAGCAAGCTGGATATTTGAAATGTATTAGATATCTAGTGATCTATCTGGCTGGCTGTTAGCTATCTATTAGCTAGCTAGCTAGCTTTCTATCTGTTTGAGTTACTTCCGGGTTGAGTGAACGCGGGCGCGTGTGGCTGCTGCTGCTCACACACAGAAAAACTGATCCTGTGACTGTAAAGTGACCTTGTGAGTTTTGAAAGGCGCTTATAAATGAAATGTATTATTATTATTACAGCATGTATTATGAAGCATTTGTCCTTCGTTAACATGATAACAAATGTATAACATATGCAACAAGTACCACTGGATCAGATTTGAAAATAAAAGAAAAAACGGAGCATTTTAAAATAAAATAAATGAGGCAATTGTAGAGATTTTTACAAGAACATTACATTATTCCAGACAGAGGCAGCTTTAAACATTGAAGCGTTTATCTCCACTTTATGAGGGCGTTTGGCAATATAACATTAAGATTAACTTATGCTTTGCTGCAATAAATCTGCTGTGATAATAAGCATGCTAACTTTGGCGATTTATTTTATAAAATAAATAAAGCGGACCGTTTCAAATATTTTGTTCACACGGAACTAATGTAGCGGACAATGGCTTCCTGGAGTCTTCACTTGTTGCCAGGCAACAGCTCAGTAAAAGTACAACGCGAGAAAGAAATCCTTCCTGTAAACATGTCAACGAATAATAATGCTCTAAACTATATGTTTGTTTTTCCATTTGATGGGATTTGATGGATACTTTTTTTATGCCAGGAAAAGTCAATTTCAGCTGTGCTTGAAACTGAGACTGATATGAAAAAGGTGTCATATTTTTTGACTTAAAGGACAACAGACACTGTTTTTTTTTCAGAAAAACGTTTTATAGCATCTAAAATACCCAAAACACGCAGGCTGATATTTTTAGTGAAATGCAAAACACCAAGAAAAATGAGTTAAAGTGTCCCAAAACTACGTCAAAATGACCTCGCAGATGCCGAGTTTCAGAAGGTCCCGCCCCCTTGTTCGTGACGTCATGCCGGGACGTCTTTGCCTTGCTCTAGAATCAAAACGATGGCTTCAGATTCGGAGAAGATGCTTTCTTGTTACTCATCCAGTTATGAATATGATTCAAATAGTGCTGAAGAGGAAAGCATAAATGTTTGCAATCGATTAAAGAAGTCCTCCCGTATCAATTCGAGCCGTCAGGACTCCAATGTAGCGTCCCAGAAAATGCACAAGATGGCGCCTAAGCTCCGTTGAAAAAGTGCTGATTTGTCTGCTGGGAATTTGTGTCAACTAGTATGAAATAGTTGTCTTGGTGCAACACACAACGATTCACCATCGCGTTATGTGTTTTCCTTCTAATTTCGCCATCAACACTGAAACGAAGTACCCAAAATGCATTGTGTGTCACTTTCTCGGTCAGGGGCGTTCCTGACGTGACGCCTGCTACTGGTTTCAAGTCATGGATTTTATTTGACAACGTTTTTCACAATTTAGTCATTTTACTAAAATATTCCCAAACTGGGTTTGGATTTGGGAAAATTGCACCAAAAAGCATTACAGTACTTGGGCGGGGTCTTGGGGGAGTGCTTGAAACAAATTTAATGACGGCAAATATTCTTTTATTTGTATTTTTTTATTGTAATTTTTTAGTTGTTTTTGTTCATTTAAAGGACAACCGAAGCCTCTGGACAAGTTGTAAAAAATCACGTCAAATGACTTCTACTGAACATATTTGATAAAGATTCCACGGCATATAGCTATATTTTACGTTTTAAGACTTGCGCTGAATATTCAGAAAGTCTTGTTTCCGAGTTGATGACGACGCCTGACGTGACGTCACGTCTGGAACGCCCCTGGCCGAGAAAGCGACACACAATGCATTTTGGGTACTTTGTTTAGGTCTGAAAACTTTGTGTTGATCCGTGTTGATGGCGAAATTCGAAGGAAAACACATCAATAGCGCGATGGTGAATCGTTGTGTGTTGCACCAAGACAACTATTTGATACTAGTTGACACAAATTCCCAGCAGACAAATCAGCCAATTCCCAACGGGGCTTGAGCGCCATCTTGTGCATTTTCTGGGACGCTACATTGCAGTCCAGACACCTCAAAATGACAAGGAAGGACTTCTTTAATCGATTGCAAATATTTATGCTTTCCTCTTCAGAACTACAGTAAAGTCTCGTTATATCGATATTCAAGGGAGTCCGAAAAAATATCGATATAACCGGGACTATCGATATATCCGACCCTGTTTGCATGTAATTTTCTCCGTGCGTGCATAGAAATAGTATCGATATAACCGGGACTATCGATATATCCGATATCGATATAACGAGACTTTACTGTATTTGAATCATATTCATAACTGGATGAGTAACAAGAAAGCATCTTCTCCGAATCTGAAGCCATTGTTTTGATTCTGGAGCAAAGCAAGACATACTGGTGTGACGTCACGAACAAGGGGGCGGGACCTTCTGAATCTGCCCAATTCCGAGCTCATTTTGTGGCAGTTTTGGGACACTTTACAAAGGAAAAGTCTTGCAGGAACTATTTGAGGACTAACAGAGTGTAACAATGTCAGTGTGAGCGTGCGTGTAAACATACCAACAGGAAAGTAGAGAGGCAGGTTCTGTCGATACAACTTCTGGTCTTTTGGCAAAAACACACAGAAGATAACTCTGTCCAGCTGAAACACACACACACACACGCACACGCACACACACACACACACACACAAACACAGTTTAAATCACATGAGGATGTTGGTTAATTGAGTGCGGCAATGAGAAATCATCATGCTCTGTTGTTGTTTTTATAATTGTGTAATCTTTCCATGAGTTTTATTGTACTCTGTGAATGTAATCTGTCACTGCTGCGCTTTGGCACTGCCTTTCCATGAAAATCGCAACAATAAAAAGATGCTTACGGCAATATTATCCACTTAACTCATTTCTGAGCTCCTGACTGTGCACGATCACAACACCATAATGTCTGAACATAGATTAGGATTGTTTTTTGGGTTGTGGGCCAGGGACTGAGGTTTATTGTTGGGTTGCTTTGTGTTGTTTTCTGCCCGGAGTGGGAGTCCAAGTCTCAGTGCAGCAGACTTGGAGTTTTTGGACTGCAATGACCAGCTTGTACAAGATCTTAAGAAACATCACTTCGTAGGCTTAAAGGACAACCGACACCATTTTTTTGTTTCATAACTGACATCAGAAAAACGTCTTATCGCATCTAAAATACCCAAAACACACAGGCTGATTTTTAGTCAAATGCAAAACACCAATAAAAATGAGTTAAAAGTGTCCCAAAACGACTTCAAATCGACCCCGGAAATGGCGAGTTTCAGGACGTCTTGCCTTGCTGTAGAATCAAAACAATGGCTTCAGATTAGGAGAATATGCTTTCTTGTTACTTATCCAGTTAGGAATATGATTCAAATAGTAATGAAGAGAAAGCATAAATGTTTGCAATTGATTAAAGAAGTGCTTTTGGATCAATTCGAGCCTTTAGGGACTCCAATGTCGCGTCCTAGAAAATGCACAAGATGGCGCCCAAGCTCCGTTGGAAATGGGCTGATATGTCTGCTGGGAATTTATGTCAACTAGTATCAAATCTTGGTGCAACACAAAACGATTCACCATCGCCTTATTTATGTGTTTTCCTTCTAATTTCGCCATCAACACAGATCAACACGATGTTTTCAGACCAAACAAAGTACCCAAAATGCATTGTGTTTCGCTTTTTCGGTCAGGGGCATTCCAGACGTGACGTCACGTCTGGAATCGTCACCAACTCGAAAACAAGACTTCCTGAATATTCAACGCGAGTCTTAAATGTAAAATATAGCTATATGCGGTGGAATCTTTGTAAAATACGCTCAGTAGAAGTCATTTGAAGCCATTTTACAAATTATGGAAACAACTTGTTCGGAGGCATCGCTTGTCCTTTAAGTTCAATTTCCTAAAATGACAAAAGGAACAAAATGAAGCAAAGTGTGAGCAAAATGTATGGAAATAAACCCCCTCATCATTGCACTTGTCATTGGGTAGCATTTCCACAGCCCTGCTTTGTTCAGCGGAAAGGTTGGTGGTGTTGGTTGGATGCATGGCTTGAGGACCCTGCGCTGAGAGCACCGATGCTTATGTGGAACTGTCACGGCTTGCAATTGAAGTGGATTTACATGCGACAGGAGATGTGAGACAATATCTTTTCGTCAATGGATGCTACAGCTTCGTGTCGTGTTTGCTTTCAACATTTAGCTTGTAGCAGACGTGCACATTTCAGCATGACGTCTCCGATCCACTGGTGAAAAGGACACTTTGATCCTCTGCTCTTTCATCTAGAACTGCTTCATACAACAGGATTGAATGACTGTGTCTGTTGTGTTGTGTCACATTATTTGGAATTGAGCTTTTTTGTTGTTATTTTGACTCCAAGACGGCGCCGCGAAAGTGGCTGCCTTTACAGCAGCTCCTGTATTTTGTTTTTCTACTTCTTCCTTTCCTTTCCTCTTCCTTCCATGACTTTGCTGCTGTGAAATGTAAATTTCTCCACTGTGAGACTAATAATAATAATAATAATAATAATAATAATAATAATAAATTTCATTTATAAGCGCCTTTCACAACTTTCAAGGTCACTTTACAGTCAAAGGCTAATCCAATCCAATAATGAAGTTTACATGCTAAAGGTGTTCGTTGTAAGCAAAATCGGCAAATGAAAAAGAAATGACGTGTAATTGTGACTTTGAAATGAGGTAGTTATAAGGTTTTAAATGGGGTACTTTAAGAAACCCCCAAAAACCACACTAGCCCGTTGTTGATGTAATTATAAGTTGGCGAGCTCGCTATCTATTAGCTGTCTAGCTGGCTGGCTTGCTATTTAGCTAGCTATCCATTAGCTATCTGGCTATCTAGCTGGCTAGATAGCTATCCATCTATTAGCTATCTGGTTAGCTAGCTGGATGTCTTGCTGGCTATATTTTAGCTATCTATTGGCTATCTATTAGCCAACCTATTACCTATTAGCGGGTTAGATGGAGGACACAGATTCGCTGTGGCGACACCTGAAGGGAAAAGCCGAAAGGAAAGGAAGAAGAAGATTGGCTACCTATTAGCTAGCTACCTTTCTGTCTATTTGAGTTACTTCCGGGTTGAGTGAACGCTGGCGCGTGTGGCTGCCGCTTCTCACCCACAGAAAAACTTATCCTGTGACTGTGAAGTGACCTTGAGAGTTTTCAAAGGCACTTCGAAATGAAATGTATTATTATTATTAAAAAACTTGAAATGACACTTTATGGCTTATTTGGAAGCCAAGCACAGTGAGAAGAGACACTTGCATTTTAATACGTTTCTGGGGTGGTCTATGTTGAAATTTGCTAAAAAAAACGTGTGTTGCTGAGAAACGGGCGCACTGTAAACTTCAACACTGACCCACACAGAACAAGCGGCTTTATTGACACAGTCCCAGGGGACGGCTCAGCCAACAACAATCTCGTCAACAGCCTCCGTGGGAGGTGTAAAGAGGTTGGGGAGGAGTTGGGGCGGAAGAAGGGAGGTCCCGTTTAACGAGCTGACTGCATCAATCGCGCATCATTTGCTCTTTTCTCTTCTGCGGACAGCGAGTGTGTGCGCTTCAGTGTTGGGACACCTCTCAGTCCCTCAAGGAGACAATTAAAAGGCAGACGTGGCGCAGCGCAGATGTCACTCAAAGCGCAGAAACGGTCTATGTTTTACCAATACACCTTCATCCTCTGTCTCAACTCGGTGCAAAAACAACAGCTGTGATGGGAATAATACTTGGAGGAAACAGTCGGAAAAATTGCCAGTCATGTCCACGCTCGTGTACGTGCACACGGGGGAAAAAAAAAAACACACACCTTGCCATGGTGTACTTCCAGATACTCCCTCACGGTTGCCAAGGCCTCATGCACAGCTTCCTCAGGTGGATACCCTGCAATATGAAAGCATATGGCCATAATTTGCTAAACAAGGCGTGGTGACAGGTGCGTGTGTGTAATCAGCGCATCCTGATAACGATCAGCTTTGTTTTGCACATGTGTGACACGCTTGCCTCAGTGTTGCGTCCCTTATTCCACCGAGATTGGCTTGTTGTTACACAGAGTGCATCATCTGCGCACGCATCATTTGAATGTCGGGAAGTGAGAATGTGAAAATGTATCAAGTCGTCTGTGTAAGCTCTCAGCCGTACAGGAGTGGTCCATTGATGAAAAGGTTTTTTCAGCTGTCATCTGTACTTCTTTGAAGGTGGCGGACGTTTCGCTTCTCATCCGAGAAGCTACGTCAGCGAACTAAAATTTTGCTGGCAGCTCTGGCAGCCTATATATATATATATCCCTACTGTCCACAGGTGGTGGTGTCAGACCTCTGCTTTGATAGGTGCCTGCTCTAAGCTTGGGGGGAGCAGAGGACTATTCCCTGAGGCTACCCTGATTACTTCTTCTGTCCTGACTAATTATGTTCTATGACTGGCCGTGATTGCCACATTCAAAATTTTAGTTCGCTGACGAACGTTCTCGGATGAGAAGCGAAACGTCCGACACATTCAAAGAAGTACAGTTGACAGCTGAAGAAACCTTTTCATCGAAAAGTGTATCAAGTTGACTGATGTTGCCCAAATCCATGAACCCAAACGGAATAGCGAAAAGGACACACTGCGCAAAGACACATGAAATGAAATGTGGGCGTGCATGTCAATCACACAGACAGGCGTCACATAATATGCCACCGCGGGCCCGCTAGAAAGCTTGAAACAAACCACAAATCACTGCTTGTGGTTGTCTGACAGATTTGCACTTGCAATTCACCAGGGAAATTTCACTGCAAGCAAGCATGTACATCTATTTTTTTGTCATACACAACTGTAAATGTGACTTATTGTGACATCTATACAGGAAGTTGAGCAAAACCTGACATGCTTGCTACCATTGTGACATTGGATATTTCATTTTCTAATCAACGACATGACTGGGAAGTAGGTTCTACCTACCGACCGAGCCACAGTGGATATAAAAACCAGAATTCTGACATGAAAATTAGACCAAGATGAAGAATTTTAACCAACTCATAATTAACTCATTCACTGCCATTCACAAATTTATTAGGGAATTGAAAATTTGACATAGAGCGCCATTCCCGATTTTTTTGGATTTTGTTTTTTCATGCTTGCGTGCCGATAAAGCGCTAGCCATGTCTCTGGAAGTGTTTTTTTTTTTTCCATTCCACAAAGGGGCACCATTTCTCTTTTTTCCATGTTAGTGCTTTGTTCCATATTCAGCTGTTGCTAAAGCGCTATCTAAACCAATATGTATGTATTGCATTGTATTGCTACCTTCATATCAAGCTCAAATAACTCCAGACCCATATCATTTAGGAATTCACTCTTCATTTCTGATGAAAGAAGAGAGTCTAAAGCAGGGGTGTCAAAATCATTTTTTGCTGCGGGCCACATTGTTGTTATGGTTTCCTCTCGAGGGTCGTTATGAATTTGAGGAACCCATTAGAATGTTTAAATCCTTTCTAATATTACATATAGAGCACACAGCAAATTAATGAATAACTCGTTTTCAAATCTGAAGTCAAGAATAATGACTTTTATTGTGGTTGAGATCCAAAAATATGAAATTTTGGCTCAGATTTTTTCATCATGGAAGTTTGATTTGCTTTCGCGGGCCAAAAAAAATGATGTGGCGGGCCGGATTTGGCCCGCGGGCCTTGACTTTGACACCTGTGGTCTAAAGTTTCTAACGCTGCATTGAATGTTTATGTAGTCCTAAAACTCCATATTCTATGGGTCCTGGGATTCAAATAATAATGACAAAAACCCTGGCACTTGAATGGACACATTTTTGCACGTCTGGCAGTGAATGAGTTAATTTGACCCATAACCTGTACACATCGCTGGAATCTTTCCAAAATGTGAGCTAATACAAACAACTGAAACACTGTAATGTGGTTGCTAAAGTGTACACCCCCGGAACTGTGTTCAGATTGAACCAGTCACATTCAAGATCAATTTAAATGGGAGTCAGCACATGCTTGGCATCATTCAGAGTGTCCCTGATTAACACAAAACCAAGTTCTGCTGTCACAGTGGTCTTTTGTTGTTATTTTCCTTTCCGACTAGCATCAGCCTGTATATTTTGCGCTAACCACTTTGGCTAGTTCTTGCTGAAGAAAATCAGTGGCAAAACCGACTGGCCGAGATTCTAGGTAGGTAGCTAAACAAATTTCTGTTGTGGGCCACATAGTAGTGAAACCATAACTATCAACTGAATAAATGAAATGAGAGGCGTTTGAGCTGTAAAAAGGGGGGGAAATGATGCAATTTAGAATGTAAAATGATGTGATGGGCTGGATTGGTCCCCAGGCCTGAGTTTTCATCGCATTGTAAAATGAATACGTCTCCTCATTTCAGGATCTTTGTCAAGCCACATTTTTCTTCGTCCTTCTATTTCAGAAGAATTAAAACGTACAGGCGTACCTCATCCTGCGGTCCATGGCTGCCATCAAATGTGATCTTTGCATTATTTTCAAGGAATACAACAGTCATTTTGGCAACGGATTTCTCGTGTTAATTTGCTTGTGTGCTTTCAAGCAATCGAACACAAACGAAGCGCCAAACTACCCGCTGGGACCTTCTCAGCACTGTTCTTAACACTCTCTTTGCGAGAGTGATGGAGGATTACAGTCAATCTCACACCATCAGCGCACTAATCTGCTTTAATCTGCTGCTTCTAATACGAGGCCTTAATCTGGGAATCCCCTATGGGTGGGACTAGATAATGTGTCCGTAGTCGCTGGGTGACTCAGGAAAAAAAAAATGTGGGATAGGAAACAGTTACTCTCGTTTTCGGACATCAAATCAGGGAATTATAACATACGCACTCACCGTAGATTCCAGTGGAGATGCACGGGAAGGCCTGCAAATTGAAAAAGAGAATGGTTAGTCACACATTAAACAGTCAAAAACACAAAATGAAGAAGCTTGCCATAGTTATTCCATTACGGTTTTGGTTATAAAAATGGACAAAATACGGACTTCAATGGACAGTTAGGACGGTGGAATAAAAATCATAGACACCACCCTACCCAATCTTGAGGACTTGCACACTGCAAGAACCAAGACAAAGGTGCGAAAAATCCTACTGGACCATCCGCACCCTGCACACTACCTTTTCCAGCTACCCTCCTTGCGCTACCGATCCATGTGCACCAAATCCAGTAGACAGTTAAACAGCTTCTTCCCCCTCGCCATTAACTCTCTAAACAGTAACCCAAATCTAACTCAAATAATTCAAATCACAATAGAAACAAATTGTCACTGTATGTTACAACATTTCTACATGGCGGTCATCACAAAACGGTTTGGTTTCACAAAAATGGACAAAATCCGATTTCAATGGACAGTTAGGAGAGTGGGGAAAAAAATCATAGGCACCGCCTTACCCAATCTTGATGACTTGCACACTGCAAGAATCAAGACAACAGTGCGAAGAATCCTACTGGACCCTCCACACCCTGCACACCACCTTTTCCAGTGACTCTCCTCACGCGACAAAAAGTAACCTAAATCTAACTGTATAGTGCATCTTTGCAATTTTACACAACCCTGTGGTACAACATCCCGTTATAATCATTGTAGCTCCAGCTCTGTACTCACTTGACCCATTGTCTGCTTTACTTTACTTTGCACATTGTCTCACAGTTGTTCCTGAGAGGTAGTACTTACATGAAGGAATTCGATTAGATTAAATTAGATTAGTGTCCTCCATACTTATTTGTCATGTCTTTGTTTTTGATGATACTAGTGCAGCATGGTGTGTTCTACATAAAGATGATTCTGTTTATGGTTACATACATAGAGATGAGTGTGGACTTCAGGAAACATCCATCACCACAGCTGCCCCTCACACTATCCAACTGCCTCGTGTCAACCGTCGAGACCTTCAAGTTCCTGGGAAACACAGTCTCCCAGGACATGAAGTGGGAGGTCAATAACAACTCCATCAACAGAGGATGTACTTCCTGAGACTGCTCAAGAAGCATGGCCTGCCACAGGAGGTGCTCTGATATTTCTACACGGCTGTCATCGAATCCATCCTGTGTTCTTCCATCATCGTTTGGTTCAGGACCGCCACAAAAATGGACAAAATCCGACTTCAACGGACAGTTAGAACGGCGGGAAAAAAATCATTGGCACCGTCCTACCCACTCTCCAGGACTTGCACACTGCAAGAATCCAAACAAGGGCACGGAAAATCCTACTGGACCCTCCACACCATGCCCACCACCTTTTCCAGCGAGTCCCCTCAGGCAGGTGCTACCAATCCATGTGCACCAAATCCAGCAGACATTTAAACAGCTTCTTCCCCCAAGCTATTAACTCTCTATCTAAACAGTAACAGAAATAGAACTGTACAGTGCCTCCATTTTTCTTATGATACTAGTGCAGCGTGTTCTACCGGAGACAAATTCCTTGTGTGTTCTATATACTTGGCAATAAAGATGATTCTGATATGTAAAAAAAAACATAGTATATAAACAATAACATCTGAACTCAGTTCGGACTGAACTCTTGCCTTAAGTGGAGTTTGCATATCTTGGAGTCTTGTTTACGATTGCCGGTACAAAGTCTGCTGTGATGCAGACTTGTTATCGGTGTGTAGTGGTAAAGGAGGCCATGAGTCATTGAGGGGAAGAGCTCATATACCAGTCAATCTACATTCATAGCTTCCCGATGGTCATGACCCACGGTTGTGAGCGTAGGGCCCCCTAAGGAAAAGCTGGAAGAAGTGCTTGGTGGGAGAGTAGTCTCGGCTCCCCTGCCAATGTTGCTGCCTTCGCAACCAGGCACCAAATAAACCGTAGGGAATTCTTCACACTGGATAACCATTTCGCCGATATGTTTTTGTTGTTGTTGTTTGCTTCAAACCCTTTGCTGTTGGTCCTCCTGTTTCACTGTTTTTAGATGCAAACGACAGCTGTCAGAAATGTTTGTTTCGCTTGAGGGCTCCTAATACCGTACATCCCAGACGCAGCTGGAGGAGTGTGATTAGCAGGACCTCGTTCAATTAGCTATGTTTACAAGCGGTCCAGCATGTGCACGCAGTTACCTGTCAATCCCTTGCGACTCTGTTGGTCCATTTTTTTTTAAATATAAGGAACAAAGACTTGTTCCTCACCCCAAAAAAGGTAGTGAAACAAATACAGTAAAGTCTCGTTATATCGATATCGGATATATCAATAGCCCCGGTTATATCGATACTATTTCTATGCACGCACGGAGAAAATTACATGCAAACAGGGTCGGATATATCGATAGTCCCGGTTATATCGATATTTTTTCGGACTCCCTTGAATATCGATATAACGAGACTTTACTGTACATTCAAAATCGAACTGGTATTAATAATCAACAATGTCATTTATATTGGATAAAACTCCAAATATAACACACTGCTTCTTTGTAAGCTCTCAGTCGTACAGGAGTGGTCCATCGATGGAAAGGTTTCTTCATCTGTACTTCTTTGAAGGTGACGGACGTTTCGCTTCTCATCCAAGAAGCTTCGTCAGCGAACTAAACTTTGCTGGTAGATCTGGCCCGATATATATCTCCCTAATGTCCAGGGGTGGCGGTGCCAGACCTCTGCTTTGATAGGTAACTGCACTACGGTTGAGGGAACAGAGGAATATTCCCTGAGGCTACATTGAATTGGGCAATCAGGGCCAGTCATAGACCATAATCAGTCAGGAAAAAAAATAATCGGGGTAGCCTTAGGGAATAGTCCTCTGCTCTCCACAACCTTAGAGCAGGGACCTATCAAAGCAGAGGTCTGCCACCATCACCTGTGGACAGTAGGGATATACAGTAAAGTCTCGTTATATCGATATCGGATATATCGATAGTCCCGGTTATATCGATATTTTTTCGGACTCCCTTGAATTTCGATATAACGAGACGCACTGTATATAGGACCAGAGCTACATGCAAAACAGACGAAGTCGGATAGAATCGAAACGTCCGACACCTTCAAAGAAGTACAGATGACGGCTGAAGAAAACTTTTCATCAATAACACAGCGCTCTTATTTTTATCGTGTTTATTATAACGAGACTTTACTGTATATAGGACCAGAGCTACAATACTACATACTACATGTGATGGGTTTTTATTTTATAAAAGAGATGATTCGACTTATTTTCCAGATCCGGGATTTGTAGTGTGCCGAAATACAGGAAAAATGAACAATGATATGCTGGCGTAACGACGGATGGTAAGATAAAGTGATGTAGTAAAGTCTTGATATCACATTTTATGCATGTGAAAAGTTCGACTTTGATGTCATTGGAATGACCATGGCAGGAAGGAAGCCTTTTAACTGAAGACAGATGGGACACGCTGAAAATTGAGATTTCAGTTCAAGGTGAATATAAATTCACATGGGGGGTGAGAGTAGGGAGGGGATTAAAGACATGGAATTTGCTTGTCATAATGAGCAACTAAATTGGTATAAAACATAATGCTGATCTCGCTCTGGGGCGATTGTGCTTTTTTTTGTAATGGGCAGCATTTTCACAGCCCGGAAAGGTCGGTTTATGTTGCCACAATCTGCGCCTGGATGCATGGAATGAGGAGCTCGTGAAGAGAAGAAAGCAGCATCCGTGAAGAGCGCCGATGCATATGTGGAAATGTCGCGGCTTGGAATTGAAGCGGATTTACGTGGCACAGGAGATGTGAGACAATCTGTTTTCATCAATGGATGCGAAGGCTTCGTGTTCGCTTTCAAAATTTAGCTTGTAGCAGACGTGCAAGTTCTACCATGAGGTCGTTGATCCACTGGTGAAAAGGAGGCTTTGATCCTCCCCTCTTTCATCTAGAACTGCTTCATGTAACAAAGAGGGTGCAGAAAGTGCTTATGATTGAATGACTGTCTATGTCCTTTGTGTTCTGTCACATTATTTGTTTTTTTGTTGTTTTGTTTTTAACTTCAAGATGGCAGCAGCTCCTGTATTTAGTTTTTAACGCTGTGAAATGTACATTTCTCCACTGTGAGACAAATAAAGTCTCATCTAATCTAATTGAATCTAATCCCCTGTTATTAACTGCTTATGGTCAGAAATAATTTTGAACCCAAATATGAAACATTTTTCACCATTCTTGAATTTACAAGTTAAACTAAGAAGATAATAAACTATGCTCAAGGAAATTTAATCCATGCAAACACACCAACAATACTTTTTTTCCTGTAAAATAAAAGCAACACTGATGTCAGGAACGCTGCCGCAAATTGGTTCAAACAGATTACAGAAGGAATTTCAGGTTACAAAGGGCGTGAAATGAAGTGGTCACATTGCGTACAGTCGCATGTCATGCGGCTCTGGAGACACGCTGTGTTAGTGCAGTACTTACTGTTTTTCATTTGATTGCTTTCTACACAGGAAAAAAATAAGGAGTGATATTGACTTGGGGGGGGGGGGGGGGGGGGGGGAGTCAAGAATTTTCACTCCAAAATGTTACAAGTACAGTTTTTGAGTACATATTATTTCCATCGTACGAATTGATTTCAAAATGGCTACTCAAGGGTTAAGGAATAAACCCACAATTTGAAGATTGGAAAGCACATGAGAGTAAAATCACCTCTAAAAGAACGAAAATGAACTTAAACCGATTTCACTGTTTATTTAAATCGAGCACATTTAATGGGCTGATCCCTATGTTTTTATAATTATTATTCTTATTATTATCATTATTATCATCACTATTGCTATATTATTATTTGTATTACCATATTATTATATTATTATTATTATTATTATTATTATTATTATTATTATTATTATTATTATTATTATTATTATCACAGTTGTTATTTTTATTACTATTATGACTATTATTATGAGTATTATTATGACTATTATGACTATTGCTATGACTATTATAAACACGCAGTATGATATTTTTAAACAAATGCAAAACATCAATAAAAATTACTTAAAGGACAACCGACATCTCCGGACAAGTTGTGTCCATAATTTGTAACATGGCTTCAAATGACTTCTACTGAGCGTATTTTACAAAGATTCCACCGGATATAGCTATATTTTACGTTTTAAGACTACTTAAGGTCCCTCCCCCATGTTCGTGGTGTCACGGCAAGATGTCTTGCCTTGCTCGAGAATCAAAACAATGGCTTCAGATTCGGAGAATATGCTTTCTTGTTACTCATCCAGTTTTGAATATGATTCAAATAGCTTTGAAGAAGAAAGCACACATGTTTGCAATCGATTAAATTATTTATTCCGTGTGATTTTGAGGCATACGGGGTGGGAAATGTCGCACCAAAAAAGAGGCAGAAAATGGTGACCAACCTCCTGTGAGGAATTAATCAGCCCGTTTCTACAGGCTGATAAATTCCTTATATGGAGCTTGGTCGCCCTCTTCTGGCTCTTTTTGGTGCAACACAACATTTTCAGACCAAACAAGCACAGCAAAATGCATTGACGTGATGGAAGGACTGCTACAATGTATCCTTTTTTTTCGGTCAGGGGCGTTCCTTCAGTGGCGTCACATACGGACTCGTCACCAACTCAAAAACAAGACTTCTGGAATATTCAGCATACTCCAATGTTCTGCCTACGTCTAGTTGTGATGGTGATCAATTCATTTTTTCCTGGTATTTTAATAAAGTTCAAGTGAATTCGAATTTTTCGCATTTTATTGCGTTTGACTCTGCAGTCTGCTGTCATCGTCATTTTTACGCCGGTGTTTTTCTTCCACTGTGACACATCGTTCCGTCGCCAAGCCCCCCCACGCCTCGGGTGTTTCATTAAACCGTCACAAAAGTCAGCAGTGCTCCTCGCTCAGCATATCTCAGTTGTAGCATGATGCAAGGAATCGGTCCAGACACTTTCTTTTTTATCTCCTTTTTTTTAACTGCTCCAATTTCTGCACCCGTTTATTTTCTCACAACACCAGAATCGACACATTTTCTTTTATCTCACCACAGAGCGGGCGTTGTTCTCCTTCGCCTTCTGCAGGCTGTTGATGTAGCACGACCTCAGAGCGTTCTTCTCCGTTTCACCAACGTCGCCTTGTGCCATCGGCCCTACTGTGTGGATCACATCTACACGAGTGTGACGACCACACGAAGAAAAAACAAATCAAAGACAGGAATTCATACAGTGTCTATACTCAAAAACAATGACTGTCATAAATTATGGGTCAAAAGCAGACCGACCAATACTTTGACACAAGCTTTATGGATTGCACCACATAAAAACTGGTAATTCTACACAAACTAATGTCCCCCAAATGTGAATATTTTTGAAGTTGGGTCAGACTAGGCCAATCAGTGATGATTATTCTTATAATTATTATTATGAAAATTATTATTACAATAATAATAATAAAAATACAGTAAAGTCTCATTATATCGATATCGGTTATATCGATAGTACCGCTTATTACGATACTATTTCTATGAACGCAAGGAGATAATAATAATAAATCATAATAATTATTATTATTATTATTACAACAACAACAACAACAACAATAAAAATAAAAATAAAAATAAAAATAAATAATAATAAAAAATGTTATTATTATTATTATTATTATTATTATTACAGTGATACCTCGGTTTTCGACCGTAATCCATTTCAGAAACCTGTTCGAAAACCGATTTGTTCAAAATCCGAAACAGCACTTTCCATTAAAATCAATGTAAAAAATCTTAATCTGTTCAAAGTCTGGAAAACAACTTTTTAACTATTTCATCGCATTAACCGGATAAAAATTTAATAATCGAGCAGGTCATGTTTAAAATTCTATAAAAACAAACTTTTATTTTCACCAATTTTTAACATCAACATTAACATCTGTACATAAAAATCTCTCTATATATCTGCCACGGGGTGTGTTGGCACCTATCCCAACTGTCTTTGGGCAAACACAGTGCACACTAACTTTTCAAACCATCCCCTGCTTGCTTTAAAATCATACTATTCAGGAGATCTTAACCAAATATATCAGCATTTTTGCAAAAATAAAACAATAACAATATTAATGCGTCGGTCACAATGACACAATGAGGAAGACGTGACATATAAGGAAGTCACGTATAAGGAAGCGGAGGGTAGTCGAGTGATGGATTCAGATGCACTCAGTTTGGTTGAGAACCAAATTTCGGTTGTATACCGGGGCATAAAAAAATATGACATTTTTGGTTGAAAACCGAATGGGATGAGAACCGAGACGTTCGAAAACCGAGGCTTGACTGTATTATTATTATTATTATTATTATTATTGTTTTTTTATTTGTGTATGTCATACATTCGGAACAATAACTGAAATTGGGTCAGAAAAGGACCAACCAACTTCTTGGGTGACTTTCTTGATGCCAAAAGTTGGTTCAAAACAACAAACACAACAGCAGAAAAAACCCATTGTATTAGGGCAAAAAGTGACTGACAACACAATTGTATTTTATTTTTTTAAACCCAAAAACACTGTCCAAAACAGGATGTTTGTGATTTTTTTTTCAATTATCCTTTTCATGTATTGCAAATGAATACATGATGACAAAAATGAAAAATTGTTCCGAGTGGCGTTGTAGCCAAGCAAGGCTAATGATATATATATATATATATATATATATATATATATATATATATATATATATATATATATATATATATATATATATATATATATATATAATTTTTTTTTCAGTGTCCATGAGCAAAAGAATTTGCTTCAAAAGCAACAACCGCTTTGAATGGTCTGTGAATAGGCCCTTATGTTAATTCAGCTCATTGAAGAGCTGTTTTTCATTGTTGGCTGAAACCTGAATCAGCCTTTCACGGTCTTTGCACGCTTTTCAAGATCAAAAATAAGAAACAAAATAAAAATACAGACAAAATGGAATATTCTTAATGTAATACGCAGGGAGAGAGTACTGGCGGATTTTATACCTTTTCATGTTTGGTGTCATTCTTCATTTTAAAGGTTTGGTCTCCAGCGGGAACACTCAAAAAGAAATATTGAAAGCCCACCAAGATTTTTTTTTTTTCAATCAGTAAGTAATGCTCAGAACATGATGTCTTTTTCATTTAAAAAATACCAACTCAAATAAAATGACATTTCTGTTTTGACATAAATGACAAGGAAATAATTGATCAAAACACCACCTCTATCGTGGATTCAAAATTCATATTTCACTACGTTTCTTGGGAAAAAAGGGTCTGGGGTCTTGAAGTGAGAAGGAGGAAAGAAAATGAAGCTTCTCAATGCTTCATTTGTTAAGATGTGTGGTCTATTTTATTTTTTATTGGGATTCAAATGCAACTACACTGGATTCCACGATTGAAGATACAACATCATGGATAGTTGGATTCATCTCAGAATTAATACACGTTGTGATGTTTTGGACTATTGTTTCGATATGTTTTTTTTTTTAACTGAACCGCTTTAATTTTAAATGAATACGGGTTCTAAAAATGTAAAACATATTTGTCCACAATTATGGAGTACAGTATTTTGTAAAACGACGAGCTGGCTCTCTATTAAGTATCTATTCGCTACCTGTTAGCTATCTAGCTGGACAGCTAGCTGTCTAGCTAGTTTTCTATTAGCTATATGGCTATCTAGCTGGCTGGCTGGCTATCTAGTTAGCTAGCTATTAGCTATATGGCTATTTAACTGACTGGCTTGCTATTTATTGTCTATCTATTAGCTAGCTAGATATCTTTCGATCTATTTGAGTTACCTAATAATAATAATAATAATAATAATAATAATAATACGTTTTATTTCAAGCGCCTTTCAAAGCTGTCAAGGACACTTTACAGTCACAAATAAACATAGATACAATAATAAATAAAATACAATTATAAATAGAAACAAGAGATAGAGCTACACAGAAAATTTTAAATTGGCGAGTTTTGAGATGGGATTTGGTATAATAATACCCATGAAGGCCATTTGTGAAGTCATGTTTTTGCACATGGTGAATACGGCGCTTGAATGATCAGCAGAACTGACCTGATATGAGTGATCAATTCATCGGGAGAAGGCTAATGAATACATTTCGGTGTGAACATCCTAGAAGCCACCAAAGTGTGTATTTAACTTTCACAAACACAGAAGCGTAGCAAGGTTAATTTCCATCCAAACACAAAAAAATATCAGCTGCTGCCTTTGAGCCGTCAAGTCAATTAGCACGCAAGTTACCCGAAAACCAAATTAGCAGTTCCAAACAACCAGTCCGAACAGCTGCTGACCTTCAGCGTTGCATGTGGATGCTTCATCAACACGTGACCATGTTCGAGTCTTTGTGCCTTGCAGCTGAACATGGTTTATAGACAATAGCGCAACAATTATGGAAAAAAATATTATAATATATAATACATGAAATATATGAAAATTGTAAAGAGCAGTACATTGAAATTAGAAGGAAAACACATAACGCGATGGTGAATTGTTGTGTGTTGCACCAAGACTACTATTTCATACTAGTTGACACCAATTCCCAGAAGACAAATCAGCCCATTTCCAACGGAGCTTGGGCGCCATCTTGTGCATTTTCTGGGACGCTGCATTGCAGTCCAGGCATCTCAAAATGACATGGAAGGACTTCTTTAATCAATTGAAAACAGTTATGCTTTCCTCTTCTGAACTATTTGAATCATATACACAACTGGATGAGTAACAAGAAAGCATCTTCGCCGAATCTGAAGCCATTGTTTTGATTCTCGACCAAGGCAAGACGTATTGGCGTGACGTTACGAACAAGGGGGCGGGACCTCTGAAACTCACCATCTCCGATGTCATTTTGAAGTAGTTTTGGGTATAAAAATAGAAATATAAATAAATATAGCTATATGCCGTGGAATCTTTGTAAAATAGGCTCAGTAGAAGTCATTTTAAGTGATTTTACAAATTATGGACACAACTTGTCCTGAGGTGTCGGTGTCCTTTAAATAACCCTCATTCATAAAAAAATGAAGTAAAATTGGCCTTACCCAAAGAGTTCCAATTTATCAAGACTTTATTAATCTACGCAAATCAAAGTAGGGTTACTCTATGAAATTATTACATTCTATCATGCAATCACATACAGTAGTTTCCATATTATTATAAGAAACTATATGAAATGATAACAAAATAACGCACGATAAAGGATGAAAGAAATGAAAAACAATGTGATCGATTTCTACAGTGATAAAACATTTTGTCTTTTTTTCCCCCTGACAAATCAATTTATGGCAGGCTTTATTTCAACGGTTTCATGGGACAAAGTGATTAAATAAAGTGCATAAGAAGGGCATTGAAGTGAAAATATGGGAGAGCAAGAAAGGACGGAAACAGGCCATGCAAGCATGATGCACAACAGATAAATCAGAAGTCAGTATAAAGTTACCTTTGCATGATGACGCTGCAACAACATTCTATTTGATTTCTTATCTGTGGGATGCCTTCAAACTTTATATTAGTTGAAATTATATTTGGAAAAACCTTACGTCAAGTATGACAAATACCAGTGTCTGAAATAACGCCTGCCCGGATCCCCGAGGCCTGCAACTTTCACATCGGGCGTACAACTTACAAAACGTCTCTGCCCGGGTGGCCGACAACTTCTTCAAGAAAATGAAAAATGATATATATATTTTTTTAAATCAAACGTTTGCTTTATTCAATACGGCAAATGTTTGAACGAAGATTTCAAAATCGGAATAACTTATTCTGACTTTGCATACTTTGCAATTTGCATACTCGGCACAGCAGCCAATCAGAAGCCTGCTTCGTGCTTCCGGACTTTCCCGAGTGTTAAAAGGTCGTGCATTTGCATATCATTTTCCAAAGTAGACGCACAGAACCTCAGCCCCAGAAGAAAGATTCAAAAGATGCTAACAAAATTGATGACGCTACAAAAGGTAAATGTACATTATCCCTTGACTGTAAAGTGGTCTTGAGAGTTTTGAAAGGTGCTTAGAAATTGAATGTATATTAAAAGCATCGTGGAAAGAGTTGTTCACGTGGCTTGTAGCAGATGACGCAATGCAAACATTGTATTGTGGGAAATGACGAATAATGTATTTACGATAAATTATGCAAGGGAGCATTTGTGGGAGGTACATCCTTAATAAAAAAATCCTTAATACTTTGCAACAATTTTTTCTTTTTTGCAATAAGTCGTCTTATTGTGTTTCAAGCTGTGAAAAATGGGCCAGGCAACTTTATGGCCGGGCAGGCAACTTTTCAGAGTTGTCTGCCCTGGTGTCCGCGAATATTTGAGTTTCAGACACTGCAAATACAGATTTTTTTTCGTAGCACTTTAGATGACAATTAGTCTACAATTGCTAGGTAAAAAGTTAGAACGGAATCAAAATGAACATTGTTTCATCAATTTGGAAGAGATACAAGAGACGTAAAAAAAAACAGTACAGTATGGTGGGTTCAATGGACCCTTTTTCAGCTCCCTGTGTTCGAAGATGATGAGAAAAAAAATATCTATAATGGAACAGAAGAGGAAAAGAACAACTCAAAAAATAAGCTCATGTCAATGTGGCTTTCGAGAAAAAAAACAAAACCTCAGCAACATTAATCACGAAAACCAGACGAGCCCATTTGGAAGAAGGATGGGGGGTATTTGTGGTGACGTTGCAGATGCGGTAAGCTAAATTGGTGCAAAAATAGCTAAACCAAAATCCACTACGCCAATGCCGGGTGATTTATACGCAGCATTGTTCGGGATTTCACCAGGAACGCTGCGTCAAGATTTTCATCAAAGGGGTAAAAACTACCCATACTGATGAGAAACAGGGTTTCCAGGATATCAGTGTAGAATCAGTGGCGGGCCATCAGGGCCTTAAAGGCCTTCTCTGCTGGGCTAAAAATATCTGAATCACAGACTGATTTATGATATTTTGTCCGTGAATTCTTATTAAATAATTCCAAATTATCATTCAGCTTCCTTTCATTGCTTTTCCCCTTTTGTGCTGCTTCCAGATGTGTGTTTTCGTATTTAAGTATTTAACCAATCACATTTCAGCTATCATTTGTTACCAGGGACAGAAATCTAGCTGGAGGCCTTCACAATCAGCTCTGCATGCCCTGTCGCATTAAATGCAGTGTCAATGACTGTTTCTTTAACCAATAAAATTTCGAGTTGGTGACGTGCAGGGCCTGGTTGGAGTTTTCTTAAACTATTATTATCATATAATAGCATACTGGCCAGAGCTAGCACATTGTATCTGTAGTGAGCTGCATAATGAAATATATTATTGTGTTGATTTAATAGCGGTTTTGTCAACCCAAAATGGCTGAAGGAGGGGAATACGTGAATTTGGTTGCAGATTTGCTGTTAGAGCCATTTTCAAGATGGCCTTTTCAAGAAAAAATGGAAATCATAAAGAAAGGTTGGAATGCTTACCAATCTATGCGGTGTGAAAGAGCGACTTTTGACCCCATATCATGAATCCACACGTTCATGGTAAAAACTCAAACAATTTAATTAGAGTATTTCTTTTTTTTTCCCTGGCTAACAGAAGTAAATCACAAAACAGTTTTTATTTACAGTCGCAGCTTGGATTAATTCAGACGTAGCACTACTGAAGGCCCAGAGGTGATATGCACGGCCCACCTCTGCTGTGGATAGATATAATACTAAATTTATCACCAACAATTTCAAAAAGTAGGCACACAAGTCACTCGCATCATTCAGTTACTGCGTGCATGAAAGTGTCAATCGCCCAAAATTTACATTTTCCAATGAAACACCTTCCGCTCCTCGGGTATTGGCGAAATTTGTGCGGAATAAAGAAGCAAATGTGGTTAAAATGAATAAATCTAAGGAAAACGCAAAAGATTTACAAAGACTTGGTGTTCAAGCAAGATCATTAATCTCCGGTGTTGTTGCGCAGCAGACAAAATGAAGACCGAGCGATCCTCCCGCTTTCTCATGGGTCAGATTTATCTCCGGTTAATTAAGATGGACATTTACACAGCGCACTGGCCCTAACACAGCTAACAAGCTGCGCAATCGGCTTCACTGACATTGTTTAATCCAACAACCCCCCCGAGAACCACCACCATGGCCTGCTAGCAAACACTCTTCAGACACTTAAAGGACAAACGACGTCTCCGGACAAGTTGTGTCCATAATTTGTAAAATGGCTTCAAATGACTTCTACTGAGCGTATTTTACAAAGATTCCAGCGCATATAGCTATATTTTACGTTTTAAGACTCGCGCTGAATATTCCGGAAGGCTTGTTTTTGAGTTGGTGACGAGTCCGTACGTGACGTCACGTCAGGAACGCCCCTGACCGAAAAAAGACACATTGTAGCAGTCCTTCCATCACGTCAATGTATTTTGCTGTACTTGTTTGGTCTGAAAACCTCGTGTTGCACAAAAAAAAAAAAAAACAGAAGAGGGCGACCAAGCTCCATGGAAGGAATTTATCAGCCTATGGAAACGGGCTGATTCATTCCTTACAGGAGCTGGTCGCCATTTTTCTGCCTCTTTTGTGGGACGTTACGTTGCAGTCCAGATGCCTCAAAATGACACGGAATGACTTCTTTAATCGATGGCAAACATGTATGTTTTCCTCTTCAGAACTATTTGAATCATATTCATAACTGGATGTGTAACAAGAAAGCATATTCTCCGAATCTGAAGCCATTGTTTGGATTCTCCAGCAATGCAAGACGTGACGTCACGAACTAGGGGCGGGACTTTCTGAAAATGCCCAATTCACAGCTCAATTTTTTTGCAGATTTTGGACACTTTAAGTCATTTTTATTGGTGTTTTGCATTTGAATAAAAATATCATACTGCATGTTTTGGGTATTTTAGATGCTATAAAACGGTTTTCTGATGTCAGTTAGGAAACAAAAAAGTGACGTCGGTTGTCCTTTAACATGCTGATCTCATGATCTTCTCTGATCAGAAGACATTTGCGCAAAAATGAAGGCCGTATTCGCTACATGGGAATACGGCCTTCATTTTTGCTATTCTCAACGCCCTTCTTCCCGAGACATGTCGGAGAAATGACCACAAATTAATGTCTTTTGTTTGCAGTTCACGTATTAAATACATCTCGACCACAATGCTGTTTTCTATCCCCCACTAACAAAGCAATCAAAGTAATAGAATGCTAAATAACACTGGATTGTATTTGGCTTCAATCTAACAAATTCCAATTGTGTGGCCACTTCAGGAAAGATAAATTCAGGTTTGGATTAAAACAACTTTATTGATCCCTGTGGGGTAATTACGAGTGCAGAGACACTCGTTTACGATGTATGAACGATCAAGAAATAAACCCTAATAAAGAAATAAAGAAGGGCATAAAATGTGGGATACCTTAATTTTTTTAGTGCCAAATGACTGAACAAGGCGTCAAATTCAATGAATGGAAGTGAATAGACATTTGCATTGGCTTTCATAATACTAGTCAATATATGCAAATTTCCCCATTGTGGGACTATTAAAGGCTTTCTGATTCTGAACAGCACATTTTCATCACTGATGGCCTCATTTTTCTCCAAAATGTTTTTTTTTAATCACTGACTTCTAACGTGTATATTCCTTTTTTTTTTAGAACTGTACACTGCGGCATTTATTATTTTTTTGTATTATTAAGTTTGACCTATAACATTTTGCACAGTACATATTTTACCATGCGCCATAATATACATGTATAACTACTACATTTCAGGAAAAAAATGAATTCATAAATATGATGAAATACATGTAATCCCAAACACAAACACATGTAATAATGGTGGTACTGTATAGAAACCCCTAAGCAAATATCGAATCACCTTAAACTACTTTTGCATTGATATAAACACAGCGAAATGGCCAGCGTGATGTGAAAAAGAGCACCGTAGTAACCGGATTATCGTAAAAACCACAAATCGTACTAAACGGAACTAATTATACATAAAAAGACTAGAAATGTGCACGGGAAATGAAAATAGTATTGTAATAAGCAGCATTATCAATATAAACAATATCGATATAACGAGACTTTACTGTATCTCACTACATTAAACAATTGTATGTTTTTTTGTATTACTTTGATAAAAACCTGACATTCTAGAGAAAGAAATCAGGGCAAACTGAGAATCAAAGGGGCAAAAATAGTTGAGAAATAATCGTCTGTTTGTAAAAAAATGGTACAATAATATTGCTTTATGGGTAGTAATAATATAAAAAAATAACAATAGAAATAAAAAAAAATTCTCAAGGTAAGAACATTAAACATTTTGTAGGAAGAAAAACATATATATTTTTTTTTGTTTTGAGAACAAATTTAATGAATACAATTATAAATTATAATTTATTTTGATCTTTCAATTGTGTCAGTGTGTGTCAGGCTAAAAGTTCGTCTTCCAAACATTTATTTCCCACAAGAAACCATTAAAATAGAATAATCATTTTCCACGGAATAAGCCTTAGGACAACCGACGTCTCCGGTCAAGTTGTGTCCAAAATTTGTAAAATGGCTTCAAATGACTTCTACTGGGCGTATTTTAATAAGATTCCACAGCATATAGCTATATTTTACATTTTAAGAGTCGCGCTGAACATTCAGGAAGTCTTGTTTTTGAGTTGGTGACGAGTCCTCACGTGACGTCAGAAAAGGACCGCCTCCTGACCGTAAAAAAGACGCATTGTCGCGTCTTTCCATCACGTCAATGTATTTTGCCGTACTGTTTTTTTTTTTTTTTTAAACCGTGTGTTACATCCAAAAGCCGCCAGCAGAGGGAGTCCAAGTCCATGGAACGAATTTATCAGCCTGTGGAAACGGGCTGATTCATTCCTCACAGCTCGGTGGCCATTTTCTTGCCTCTTTTTGGGTGAGACATTCCCCCCCGCCCGTTTGCCTCAAAATGACACGGAATAAATTCTTTAATCGATTGCAAACATGTGTGCTTTCCTCTTCAGAACTATTTAAATCATATTCATAACTGGATGTGTAACAAGAAAGCATATTATCCGAATCGCAAAGCCATTGTTTGGATTCTTCAGCAATGCAAGACGTCTTGGCGTGACGTCACGAACTGGGGGCGGGACTTTCTGAAAATGCCCAATTCGCAGCTCAATTTTTTTGCAGATTTTGGACACTAAGTCATTTTTATTGGTGTTTTGCATTTGAATAAAAATATCATACTCCGTGTTTTGGGTATTACAGATGCTATAAAACGTTTTTCTGATGTCAGTTAAAAAACAAAAAAGTGATGTCGGTTGCCCTTTAAAACTACACAAAACGTACATTACAATGTCCCCCATGTATAAAACTCAAACAAGCAAACAAAAGACAGGATCAACCTTACAGGAGAGCCTGAATCCGCAGAATTCGAAAAGAAAAAGAAAAAGAACGTTACGAGGGTCCTTCATCAAACTGCCACATACTAAAGAAGAGGCGCAGTCCTCGACAATTCACTTCATCAGACTAAAAGCGGCCTGCACACTGACTATTTCATTCAAAGACATTTTGCAGGGTTGAATGTGGATATCACGTGGTGTGTATATCCTTGAACGTGTGACTTGTCGAATTTTTGTTGCGGCTTTGTCAGCGACGTGAGCAAGAGAAACATTTTTTTTTTTGCTGACGGGATTGACATGTCGATGAAACTACATATGTTGAAAAATATGTTCCTCGTTTAATGATGCACTTCTTACTTTCGCATGCCCGATAGGATGCTGAATTAATGATGACGGCTCTTCAAATGAAATTGGACCCCCCCTCGGAGCACCGCAAACTTTTAAATATTTTGGCAGGATTAACATTTTATGTGCTCTGCAGAACGAGTCTTCCTCTTGTTTTGATGAAACCTTTTGATCAGTTCAGAGTAAAAAGAAAATCTTAATTCAATGCAATGTCTTTGGTGAATGCAAGTACGAGAACTACAAAGGTAGAGCATATTTTTAGGGCCAGCAATAAAAATGCTCAAGACCCTCTCAAAATCTATTGAACATAACTACCGTGTGTTCCTGTGGGAATTCTTATGATGTTTTACCAGAACGTGTTGAACAGGACAAATCTTATGTGCGTATGTGAGGTTGTCGCGGCTTGGAATTGAAGCGGATTTACGTGGGGCAGGAGATGTGAGACAAACTCTTTTCGTCAATGGATGCTAAAGCTTTGAGGTTTCTTTCAACATTTAGCTTATAGCAGACGTGCACATTCCCCCATGACGTCCCTGATCCATTGGTGAAAAGGATAGTTGATCTCTCCTCTTTTTTTTCTAGAATTGCTTCATACACCAAATAGGGTACAGAAAGTGCTTCAGATTGAATAACTGTCTGTGTTTTTTGTGTTGTGTCAGGTTATTTATTTATTTATTTTTACTTCAAGATGGTGTCACGTGAGTGGCTGCCTTTACAGCAGCACTTGCATTTGTTGTTCTACTTCTTCCTTTCCTTTCACAACTTTTCTGCTGTGAAATGTAAATTTCTCCACTGCGAGATTTATAAAGGCTAATCCAATCCGATCCAATCCGATCCAATCCAATCCAATTCAATCCAATGCTTTTGATTTAGATGTGGTATTCATCCATTGCCGCAAGCGAATGTTCACACTCGTAAATAAATATGAGTAAAGTAAAAGCCATTGCTAACGCTTCAACGCTTCACATTGCTAACCCGTTTTCACACTGCACCTACTCGGTGCTAAAGGGTTGCACGCTCGGTGGAAGAAAGGGCGGATCATTCTACTTCTTCTTCCCTGCACTCTTTGGCTGAACACTGCCGGCTGTGCTATTAGAGGCATCGGGCTCTCGCTTTTCTCAGCCTTGTACATTTGTCACCGTGAAAAAGGTCTGAAGCCGCTGCGATTCCCACTCGCTGTCTATTTTTCTCACCTCCATTGGCGTAATTATGCTTCATACTCACCAAACCATGGCAACAAGTTTGCTTTGCAGCCGACTAATAGTAATAATAATAATAATAATAATAATAATATATAATACATTACATTACATTTTATGTGTCTTTTAAAGCTCTCAAGGACACTTTACATTTACAGACAAGCATAAGTACGATAATAAATAAAATACAATCACAAATAGAATGCAATAAATAAAATACAATTATAAATAGAAACAAAAGCGAGAGAGCGACACAAGGTGGGAAGAAAATCGATGTAACGAATGTTGGGAGGAAGTGAGTTCCAAAGTTTGGGGGCAGAGCAGCTGAAGGCTCTGTCACCCATCACGCTGAGACGGGCAGGGGGGCACACAGAGGTGGAGGGAGGAAGAGGATCTAGGGGAAACAGAGGGAATAGAAATTTGAAGGAAGTCAGATAGGTATGTGAAGGCAAGTTTATGGATAGCTTTAGATGTATAAGAAGAATTTTAAAGTTGATTCTATATTTGACCAGGAGCCAGTGGAGCTCTTGGAGGACGGGGTAATGTGGTGAAAGGATGAGATTCTGGTGATGATCCGGGCTGAAGAATTCTGGACGAGTTGAAGTTTGTGGAGAACTTTCTGAGGGACACCAAAGAGAAGTGAAATCCAATAGTCAATCCAGGAGGTAATAAGACTATGAACGAGGATAGCAGTGGTGTGAGGAGTGAGAGACGGGTGAAGATGATTGATATTGCGTAAGTGGAAGTACGCAGACCGGGTTATAGTGTGCTGTCAAGATTGACACCTAAACATTTCACCTGATGGGAGGGAGAAACTGTCAAATTGTCAATCGTGAGTTTAGTTTAGTTTATATTTAATAGTTTAGTTTTTGTTTTTGTTTTACTTCAAGATGGCGCCGCAAGAGTGGCTGCCTTACCAGAAGCTCCTGTATTATGGTTTTCTATTTTTTTTTCCTTTCTTCTTCCCTTCATAACTTTGCTGCTGTGGTAGAGTGAACGCTGCCGCTACTCACCCACACACAAAAAAAGTTCTTATCCCGTTCCTGTAAAGTGTCCTTGAGAGTTTTGAAAGGTGCTTCGAAATAAAATGTGTTATTATTATTATGTGAGTGAAAATGGTTGTTGTATTTCTGTGTGCCATGCGATTAGTTATTACACAGAAATAAACAGTACAGTATTTGCGTACAAAAACCTAAATGGATGTCCATACGCGTTTTAAATCAACAGTAAATATACTCTTAATTAAGAGTCTTTTGCTAAACAATTGTTTTGAAATCACCATGTGGACGCATGAATCAACGCAGTCAGATGTATAGTGTTGGTTTGGTTTATGACTAAAACCACGAGCATAAAAATAAGAACATCCCGACCGAATATATCCTTATTGTGATTAATTTGGTTCAGTTTATTTATAATTGGAATCTAGGATGAGTTGTCAAGTAGCAGTCGTGTCGGTTTAACACACATTTGACTGCTTAGACACAGCCATCCTGCAGGAAATAATAAAAGAAAATGGACTCTCCAAGGACGTAAGCGGTGCATATAGCTTGCAGGGTGTTTATTTTACGGCTCGTAAATGTGAGCCGACTGCTGCAGTACGGTCGAGCGGCAGGTTTGCGAGCAATGGGCTACGTTAGGGGTCAGTGTCGAGAAAAGAGCGACCCGCAATGGGTGAAAATTTGTCATCATGAGCCCGTAACAGCACACTTGATAATGTGAAGAAAAAGGGATGTGTTCCCTTTTTATGACATAATGCCTTTCAATTTTAATTATGGATGATCGTGACATCTCAGCTGAAGACATTTTATTTTAGTTTGTGCGTTTGGCATGCGTTAATTCTATCAATGCTAAACGGCTTGACAACATTGCACACTGCTGCCATTTTAAAATCATTTGGGCGGAAGATGCAAAACAACACAAAAACCGTTGTGTACACTATCTCTCATTTGTCCACATGGACCAGTCAAATACCAATGACAATATTTATGGTCGTGAAAAAGCAGTGATGGGCCTCAAGGGCCTGCAAGGCCTTATCTGCTGGCTTAAAAATCGCTGAGTCACAGAATAATATGAATTATAATTTGTCCATGAATTCTTATTAAATAACTCCATATTGTCTTGCATTGCTTTTCCCCTGTTGTGCTGCTTCCAGATGTGTGTTTTCGTATTTAAGCATTTAACCAATCACATTTCAGCCATCATTTGTTATCAGGGTCAGAAATCTATCTGGAGACCTTTACAATCAGATCTGCAGGCCCTGGAGCATAAAAATCAATGTCGATGACTGTTGCTTTAACCAATCAAAATTTGAGTTGGCAACCCAAGGCCTGCTGGAAGGCGCTGGAAACGTCAGAGTTTTCGCAAACTGTGATTGGTTAGTCACATGATTGGCTCGTCACAAGCCAATTTTATTATCACTAGCTGCTAGTGATAAGAGCATACTGGCCAGAGCTAGCACGCTGTATATGTACCTAGCTGCATCAGTAAATATATTGTTGTGTTGATTTAATAGCGGCTTTGTCAACCCAAAAAGGCTGAAGGAGGAGAATAAATGGATTTGGTTGCAGATATATTGTTAAAGCCATTTTCAAGACAGATAAGAATAGATGGACATCATTAACAACAGCTCCGAAGCTAGCAAAAATAGCAAGTTATATTGCAATTTAATGAGGTTATCATGAATCCACATGCTCATAGTAAAAATTCGAACAGTTTTTCTTCCAGTGTAAAGAGTGTTTCTTAAGTTTCAAGTCACAAGTTATTTCATGGCCAACACCACCCTCTAGTGGACCTGTAGTAATATCACACCACACTCGCAGCTGTGGAGTGATTCAGACGTAGCACGACTGAAGGCCTACGACATGCATGGCCTGCCATTGCGAAAAAGTGAGCGGCTTCAAACAAAATGTGCTCTGTCCTGATATGTTTTCGACTTCTTGATGTAAATACTAAGACATAAAAATTATTACATATATATTTTTTAAACTGAAAGTCAAATGTTCAAATAGGTGAACCGAACCAAGACATCTTGGGGTGATGCCACAAACAAGGGGGCGGGACCTTCTGAAACTGGCCACTTCCGGGTTCATTTTTTTTTTGCAGATTTTGGACACTTTAAGTCATTTTATTATTTGTAATAAAAATATTATTATTGGTGTTTTGCATTTGACTAAAAATATCATACTGCGTGTTTTGGGTATTTTAGATGTGATAAAACGTTTTTCTGATGTCAGTTAGGAAACAAAAAAAAGTGATGTCGGTTGTCCTTTAAGGCTTAGAAAATTATGTTTTATGGGGAACTGGGAACGGATTATTCTAATTTTAATAGTTTCCTATGGGAAATTAATTTTTGGGATACACACTTTTTGCCTTACACACTCTGTCTGGGAACCAATTAAGTTTGTAGGCGAAGATATCACTGTATAAGCAAAGTTAATTTGATATTTTAGTTTAAATGTTTTTCTTGAAACACATAATTTGCTGTAGTGAAGCACATAAAATAACACGGCGAGCTGAATCTGTTCCCTGGCTTTGACTTTAACATGCGTGAGCTAAATTATTGCTCACCTCATCTTGTCATTCATCCGCAGGTCATCTGCTAAATGTCAGCGCCGCATTGTTTCCAAGTGTCACATACAAGAACATACACAAGAGCGGTGTGTGTGCACGCGCTTAATATGAATCCTAATTTATAATAACCGCATAAATATTTCCACGCCGTTAAGCCCCATCATGATAGAGTGTCATCTTTCATTTCCACCGTGTCGTCTAATTCTCCGCACTCATCCTTCCACTCATCTTCACTCATCCTTCCGTTGCTGCGCCTTTTCTTTGTCTTTCGGTGTCACTCGCTGCGTCCTTTTGTCATCGCCCTCCCAACTTGCCGGTTAGCTCATCCCGTCACTCCATCTCTCCACTTGGCCCCATTACCCTCTTTCCCATTCTCTCTCTCTCTCTCTCGCTCAACCTTTACTCATCCATGCATTATCCTTCCCTCTTTTTTGCCGTGAACCACGCACGCACACACACACACACACACACACACACACACACACACACACACACACACACACACACACACACACACACACACACACACGCGCACACGCGCACACGCGCACACGCACGCACGCACGCACGCACACACACACACACACACACACACACACACACACACACACACACACGCACACACACATACACGCACACACAAACACACACACACACACACACACACACACAGGCCCCTCTTTCGCTCACCCCCGCACAGCTCTTTTCCTCTCTCTCTCCGTCACTTGCGCTCGACACAGCTGTCAGGAGTGGGCCTTATTTACCGCCTCTCTTTTGCTCTTGTTTACATTATCGATCGGCAGGGTTGCTTTAGTTCTGCCATACATCAACAACCCCCCCCCCCACACACACACACAGATCCCCCACTGCCCCTCCACCATGCTGCCGTCATCCAATCCTCCCCTGACATCCCCCCCTTTATCTCCATTGGGGTAGACCGGACGGTGGAAAGCAAGTTGAGCACATTTTGCAGGTGATAATCGTGTGTATGTGTGTGTGTTGGACTTTATGCTTGCTCAGTATGAAGGGCATGATGTTTGTGCTGATTCGAACATCACACCAGTCAAGGTTTTATCTATGGATCATTGTGTTGTGACTTGCCGCACATGTCACATGCGGTTCGATGAATGGCAGGTGCATTTACAACTGCGTGCTTGTGGCATCAATCGATGTGCAACATGATTGAATGAGAATTTCGGAGGTTAGACGTAATCTGTTCTAGGCAGGTGGTTGACCTTCAATTTTCGGGACTTGGACGGATTATTGAAATAATAGAAGAGAGAAATAATCTCCCCCCACGTTGTATATACAAACAATTATATCTATCAATCTATCTTTCAATCGTTTAGCTTGTAGTCGACATGCACATTCCACCATGATGTCTGATCCACTGGGGAAAAGATGCTTTGATACACTGTTGAAAAGACGCTTTGATCCTCTCCTCTTTCATCTAGAACTGCTTCATGTAACAAAGAGGGTACAGAAAGTGCTTAAGAATGAATGACTCTGTGTGTCTTTGTGTTGTCATATTATTTTTATTTATTTATTTTTTGTTCTTTTGACTACAAGAAGGCGCCGCGAGAGTGGCTGCCTTTGCAGCAGCTCCTGTATTTTGTTTTTCTACTTTCATTCCTTTCATAATTTTGCTGCTGTGAAATGTAAATGTCTCCACTGCAAAACTAACAAAGGCAAATCCAATACAATCAAATCAATCTACAGTGAGACCTCAACTTACAAACACCTTATCTTACAAACTTCTCGTCTTACAAACGTCAAATTTCTGAAAATTAAACCTAATAATAAGCACTATTTTCATAATACACAGCCACCACGGCTGGCGGAGTGATCTTCGGCGGAAGCACATGACCGAACAGCACCAGAGATTAAGTTACCAACAGTCCTTATGGAAGGTGACTCTCCTTCCATAAGCCATCAACGACCATCAAAAAGGTAAATAAAACTTTATTTTACAGCACAGTTTATTTCTTTAATTACAGTCCTCACGTAATGCGCCTCTCTTTCCAAACAGCAATTCCCTTTGACCTTCGACCTCCAACGCCATTCCATCAAGCCATAAATGACCATCACAAATGTAAATAAAGTGACTTTATGACACAATACAGTGTATTTCATTACAATACAATAGCAGATTTATTATGTGTATATATTGTGTGTAGTTTTAAGGCTTATTTAGTTGAAAAGTATATTTTATGGAAACCTGGGAAGAGATTATGCCCATTTTAATGGTTTCCTATGGGAATTTTTTTGGGAGATACACACTTTTCGCCTTACACACTCTGTCTGGGAACCAATTAAGTTCGTAAGCTGAGGTCTCACTGTATTTAGCTATCAATCTATCTAGCTATCAAGCTAGCTACCGATTTTATTTCATTTTGAGTGACACAATGAGCCGTCTGTCTCCATACCAACAAAAACATTTGGATATAATTGTTTTTATTTTAATAATGCTCTTTTTGTTTAAAATACTTACTAAATACAGTGGGACCTCGGCTTACGAACGCTTTAGCTATCAAACTTTTCAGCTTAAGACAAAGAATATTATGGTCGAGCAGAAGAAGGAGATCATCGAAAAACATGAACGAGGTGTGCGTTTGTGTGACTTAGCGTCCCAGTACTAGTTCGCTAAGTCGACCATTGCTACGTGTGGCTAAGGGTGTTTCTGTGTTGTCTAAGCAACGGTCTCAGGCAATAGAAGAGGTTGAAAACTTCTGTTGATTTGGATTAACGAAAAGCAGCTAGCAGGAGACAGTGAGTGAGGGTATTATTGCCGAGAAAGCACAGGAACTTCACTCGGATATCATCAAGAGGCAACTACATCAACGACCACCACAAAGCTAAATAAAACGACTTTATTATATAGTACAATTTATTTGTTTAAGTACAATACAATAGCACATTTATTATACATAAAATAAGATATATTTTGTGTAGTTTTAAGGCTCATTTAGTAGAAAATTATGTTTTATGGGGACCTGGGAACGGATTATTCTAATTTTTAATGGTGTTTTATGGGAAATAAATGCCCTCCGTATCTTCAATTGGATACAGTGTGGCCAAAGGTAGAAATTGAGGAGAGATGTGTCTTTCTCATACTTAAAAAAAAAAAGGTCTTTTACAACGTTTTTATAATCCATTTCCCCAAAGTAACGTTCTTGCACCCTACATTCTGTCAATTACGTTTACTTTGCTTTTGAATGACTTTTTTTGTTACTCAAATTCGAATATTCCTTTTACATGCTACATTTTAACTGTGTAAAATGAATTGAGCTACATTTCGTTTGACATGCACTATATAAAGTTCAGAATCAGAATCAGAAAACCTTTAATGGTCCCACAATGGGGAAATTTGCAGTGCACAGCAGCAATTTGAAAAGGGATGGAGTGGCGGAGGTGAAAGGATAGAAAAACAAGATATTCTAAGCATAGTAAAAATAAAAATGTCAGCAGACTGAGATGTACGTATACTGTAAATGTGCAAAATGTTTCATAAAAAACTGTACATAGTTGACACCAAACGGACTGACTTCAGCTCTGGACATCAATCGCTTTTTATTGTACATACATCTATTTTTTTTCCTTACATAGTAGGTGGCAAATAAATGTATTCATCCCATTAGAGTCATTGTACCTCCAGCTCTGTACTACCTTGAACCACTGACACTAATCCCCAGCACTCGACACTTTGAGGCGCTCAAGGTCATCCGCATAATTCCACACTTGTTTTACTACAAATACAGCAACTGATCACTTTAAAATGGTTCAATGATTTTCTGTACCAACTTCACAACTGCTATCGTATTTTATTCTACCACTCATCGCTTTAGCTCTGCGTGATACTTCGCACATCGTTTCACAGTTGTTCTTGAGAATTACTACTTACATTAAGGAATGCCCGTGCATACTTCTGTACTTCTCATGTCTTTGTCTATGATTTTAGTAGTGTGTTATACCGGAGATAAATTCCTTGTGTTCTACACACTTGGTCAATAAAGATTATTTATTCAAAGATTCTGATGTTTTTTATAATAATAATAATAATAATCATAATAATAATACATTTAATTTACAAGTGCCTTTCAAAACTCTCAAGGTTACTTTACAGTCACAGCATAAGTTTTTCTGTGGGTGAGCAGCCACGCGCGCCAGCGTACACTCAAACTGGAAGTAACAAATATATAGAAATCTAGCTAGCTAGCTAATAGATAGCTATCTAGCTAGCTACATAGATAGCTAATAGTTAGCTACATAGCTAGCTAGCTAGATAGTCATACAGCTAATAGATAGCTAGCTAGCCAGCCAGATAGCTAATAGATAGCGAATAGCTATTAGCTAGCCAGATAGCCAGCTAGATAGATAGTTTGCTGGATAGATAGCTGGATAACTAATTAAATAAAAACAAGTGTACAGAAAATGGATAAAAAGAAGTGAAGAAAGGAAAAGAGAAATAAAAATAAAGTCAAGAGAAAAGACACAAAAAAAGCTAAATGGGACGAAAGAAAGTTGAGCCAAAGAGCGAAAAAAGAAAAATAAGGCACATTTGAACAGTGTGACAAAATGGCCGCTGCGGGAAAAAAGGGAAGAGCAGCGCTCCCACCAAGAGTTTACTGTGTTCGTCCAGCAGTCGGTCGAATTCCAGTGTCAAGCTGACGGCTTGTTTCTTCATCGCCGAAACGTCGCCGTCGCCTTTAACAAGTTCGCTATGCTAGGTCGGATCGTTTCGCTTTTAGGTGGACTTCACAGATTTGTATGTCTTCACAGGCATGTTTTTTTTTTACCTGACAATGTTGGCCGAATGCTAAACTATATGACCTTATTTACCTTAGTCGAGAATGTGAGGAGTAAATCAAGCCCTGAGAAAGCAAAAGTGATTATTGTGTTCACATAGGGAGGCGGAGAACTTCTGAGAGGCAACTTGATTGTTGTCTAATTAAATGCAAAGCCCAGACGACGACTTGATTCTTGCACTTTTACCCCTCTCTGTCTTTGTTTGCTTACAGACTCCTGTGAAGTGAAATTGCCTTGCGCTAATTAAGAAAAATATATTGTAGCGTTGTTAATTCGTCTATTTAGAGTGCGTTGGTAAGTGAACCCATTTGGTGTGTGCATTATCCGACATTTTTTTATTTTTTGAAAGCAAATGCACTTTTTGTCATGGTTTGGAAAGACAAAAATGCCATCACAATACCAAAAAGGATTAAACCATTAATGCTCCACTAACAGGATGAGACAAAAACACGCAAAAAGGAAAATACAAACTATGAGGAAGATAAACAAACAATGATGATAGGAGTGTGATTATCATGGGAAAGGTATGTGTTTCTCAGTCAGGTGTGATAGCAACTGTTTTCTAAAAAAAAACAACAACAACAAAACAGAGGGACGCAATTTACCAGCCGTGTCCCACTCATGACAACAGGAAGCAGTACATCCCCTGCTTATCCTCATTGGAAGTTGGATTCTATTTTTAGTTTGCTAGGCAAAAATATGAAACAAACCGTTCAAACGCACATTCACACAGATAGATAATTTTTGCATCTCCAATCGACTGAAAAAAAAAAAAACGTGATTTGGAAGAAGTAAGAGCCAAGCAGTCTTCAAACTGCTTGGACAAAAGCAACGCAATTTTGGTGAGGCAGGCTAGCAAACACAGTGCTGGGTCCAAAAGGGACCTGACCAATGCTGGCTTTTTGGGTTGAGGATTTGATGCAGGTCATTGGGTCAATATTGTGATCCAACAAGGGGTACAAATCACTTATACTAATGAGTTAAAGCAAGCAAGAAGTCCCATGCCATGTTATTGGTACAGCTGTGGTTAAAAAAAACGAAGAAAAAAAAACAAAAAATAAAACACCACACTCTACTGTATTTACCGTATTTTCCATATATAAGACGCAACAGAGTATAAGGCGCACCATCAATGAATGACAAAAGTTTTACAAATATAATATATAAATACAGTGATATCTCAGCTTACGAACTTAATTGGTTCCCAGAAAGTGTGTGTAAGGAGAAAAGTTCAGCTTCCAAACATTTATTTCCCATAAGAAACCATTAAAATGAGAATAATTTGTTCCCTGGTCTCCATAAAACATAATTTTCTATTAAATAAGCCTCAAAAACTCCACAAATCTCTCCTGCTAGCTGCTTTTCGTTAATCCAAATCAACAGAAGTTTTTCAACCTCTTCTCTTGCCTGAGACCGTTGCTTAGACAACACAGAAAAATCCTTAGCCACTTAATAGCTTCCTTGTTCTTAAGGATGGCAGCAATGGTCGACTTAGCGTAATGGTACTGGGACGCTAAGTCACACGAACGCACACCTTGTTTGTTTTTTTCGATGAACTCCTTCTTCTGCTCGACCGTAATTTTCTTTTGTGTCCTCTTCAGCTTAACACTAGCCTGTGGTGGGGGCTTTTTCGACCCCGTAATAGCAAAAGTACTACACTCGATAACAAACCACGTCTGCACTCAAAGAAACATGGTCACGAAAACTAGTCTGCCAACTACCGTGGTGCTGTTCGTCCGTGTGGTTTGGTGTTCATCCGCCAAAAACTAGCTCGTCAGCCAAGACTATATGCTTGCGAGTTTAATGTTCGTGAGGCGAAAGGTTCGTGAGCTATAGCGTTCGTATGCAGAGGTATCACTGTATATATATTTTTTTCCAAATACAGTCTCGTTATATCGATATTCTCGGGAGTCTGAAAAAATATCGATATAACCGGACTATCGATATATCCGATCCTGCGGCATGTAAATTTTCTCCTTGCGTTCATAGAAATAGTATCGTAATAAGCAGTACTATCGATATAACCGATATCGATATAACGTGACTTTACTGTATAAGCCACACCATCTTTTCAATTGCTACAAAAGAGGCTGGGGCTACGCACTACTTCTTCTACAGTGAGAGATGGAGCCTGCTGGCAGTAGTTGCAATATTACTTCACATAAGGCGTACCTGCGTATAAGGCACAGGGTCATCTTTTGAAGAAAATGAAGGTTTTTGGGTGCGCCTTATGCACCGGAAAATACGGTACTAACTAATATCACTACCAACTTTGTGTAATTATCAGCAAATTCCCCCCTACTTCAACTTTATTATTCAACAAAAATTGGCAACCACTTTCAACCTGTGACAACTGTGAGACTAATAAAGGCATATCCAATATCCAATATCCAATCCAACACTTGAGCTTGCCAATGTGTCATGTGTGCATCTGCACAACAATCCTTGCTTTCGCTTATGTCTACACCCCCACGACACCACCCTTCCAACTAATAGAGCACTTTGGCGATTGTGTCACGTTCCCAGAGGAAAGAGAATAAACAAAGTGCCCCCTCTTCTTATAGATCATGATGGCCTGATGAAAACTGCTTCAATTACGTAATACTCGAAGTAATAAACTTGATCGTTGCGTATGATTGAAAAAGTAATTATTTACACTGCGCATTACTGAAAAAAGTAATGCAGTGACTGGAACGATGAGAGAACGATGAGTTTGATCTAGAGCAGTGGTTCTTAATCTTGTTGGAGCCACCGAACTCCACCAGTTTCATATGCTCATTCACTGAACCCTTCTTCCAATGACTGTGCCTACTAACTGCAGACTAGACTGAGGGGTGGACCTCCGTGGTGGTGGATCCACCGAACCCCTGAGACCGACTCACCGAACCCCTAGGGTTCAATCGAACCCAGATGCCACTGATCTAGAGGAAGGGTGGGCAAACTTTTTGACTCGTGGGCCACAATGGGTTCTAAAATTTGATAGAGGAGCCAGGCCAGGAGCATTTGGAGGGAGTGTTTGGGCCGGATATACGTACTAAACCTAAAGCATTAAATGTCGTGTGTGCAAACCTCATAGTACAGTAAGAACATTACAACCCAATTTATTAACTGTCTTTCAAATGTGAAAAATAGCCCTTATCACTTAATACATTTTTCTCAAGGAATATGCAAAATATCGCATTTACATACTATTTCGCAAATAGTGGGAGGAGGAAATGGAAATAAATTAAAATAACATACACACTTTGATTTATCAATATTGCGTCTGTTTTTAATAAATTTCGATCGAAGGTGCAAAGTTTCGTTATTACACAACGAAATACTCAAGCTCAATAATATCTACTTGTGTTAAACTCCGCAAAATCATGGATGGATTGTCCTGACCGCGCGCTCCACAAACTCACCACGGGCACCCTTGCCTTCACGCGCAAACAGTACACGTGTATCGTTGCCAAGCACACAGACATAGGCTACCTGCAGTTGAAATTTGCATTCTCGGCACGGCAGCCTACTTCGTGCTTTGGACTTTTCCAAGCGTTATAAGGTCGTGCATTTGCATATCATTTTCCAAAATAGATGCACAGAACCTCAGCCTCAGAAGAAATATTCAAAAGAAGCTAACAAAATTTGTGACGCTACAAAACGCAAACTTACATTATACCGTGACTGTAAAGTGTACTTGAGAGTTATGAAAGGCGCATAGTGGCTTGTAGCAGACAACACAACGCAAACATTACATTGTGCACTGTGACGAGCAAAATTTCTCCACTGTGAGACTAATAAATCAAATCCAATCCAATCCAAAATCTTTAGCCAAGGATATTTACCGTAAATTAAGCAAGGTAGAATTTGTGGTACGTTAAGCCTTAATTATATTTTTTTTAAAGTTATACTTTGCGACAATGTTTTTTTTTTTTACGATTACTCGTCTTATTGTGTTTCAAGTTTTGAAAAATGGGGCAGGCAGCTTAATGGCCGGGTAGGCAACTTTTCAGAGTTGTCTGCCCTGTTGTCCGCGAACTTTTTGTCAGGACTTTCAGACACTGTTTTTACTATAATTTGGACAAGTTCGGTGGGCCGGATTAAAAAGCCAAAGCGGCGTATGTGGCCCGTGGGCCGTAGTTTGCCCGTATCTTCTCTAGAGTGTGAGAGAGAGGATATACAATACAATACAATACAATACAATACAATACATCCTAATTTATATACAGCGCTTTCACAACAGCAGCAGAGTGAACAAAGCACTTCACATAATACATTACAATACAGATATTTAAACAGCTTCTTCCCCTGTTGCCATTAACTCTCTAAACAGTAACCCAAATTGTGCAATCATAGCGACTTTCTCCATGTATTCTATGATGTTTGAGTCCAAGACAAACACTTTATTACATAAAGCAGTTCTAGATGAAAGCCTCTTTTTCACCAACGGATCAGAGACATTATGGTGGAATGTGTACGTCTGCTACAAGCTGAGTTTTGAAAGCAAACACAAAGCTGTGGCACCCATTGACAAAAACAGATTGTCTCACGTCTCCTGTCCCACATACGGTAAATCCGCTTCAATTCCAAGCCGCGATCATTCCACACATATCTATATAGCTCCCAGTGACGTGCGGTGAGGTTCATGGCTGGTGAGGCACTGACGTCATCACAGACAGATTTACAAACATATGAACTCTACAGAGTGGCTTATTCACCATTTGATTGGCAACAGTTAACGTGTTTTGTTTAAAATGTCATGTCAGCATTCTTTATATAAACTGTAGCAGGGAATAAAAAGAATAAAAAAACATTATCGTGTTACCTTTACTTATAAATGAAGTCCATGCACGCTCCTTCTGAAGAAAGGCATCGATACCTTCTTTGTAGAAGCCTTCCTGATCTTTCTTCAGTTTTAAAAGTCTCTCCATTTCTTTCATTAATGTAATCCTCCATTCTGAAAATAAGGCCAAGCAACACGAAAAAAATGACTGGATGGTTGCACTTAACTTGCTAACTGTTTACTGTAGCTTGCTCTCACTAATTCTATTATTCTAGAGCCGAGGAGGCGCACGAAGAGTCCCCTGTCATGAGGCAGGAGAACTGTGTGCTTCACCTATGCACACAGTTTTGATTTAAAAATAAATAAATAAACATTGTAGTACAGTGTTTATAATGTAAAGTGATTCTACATTATATACTCCAGCTAAACTGCAGAAATTTAGTTCATATACTAAAAGTGTTTGAACACTTTAATAGCGATATGCAGAGGGACAGTAATGTGGTCTCACTGCACAGCAAGCCAGCACAGTTAGCATAGTGATTGAGCAATCCATGGTGAGGCTCAGCCGGCTGCTGCCTCACCGCTCGTCTATACTTAGTATTTGAACGGTAAATGTGAAAATTCAGCGATTTTGAAAAAAAAAAACATCAAAAAATGGTGAAGTTAAATGGAAAAGAATGTTCAAGTAAAAATCACTAAATAAATATAACTGTTTAATTAATTTTGTCATTTGATATTTCCATGATGACAGGTGAGGCACAGCCTCACCTGCCTCCCCTGACTGCACGTCACTGATAGCTCCATATAAAGAGTGAGGGAGAGGGAGGAATTGTGTGTGTGTGTGTGTGTGTGTGTGTGTGTGTGTGTGTGTGTGTGTGTGTGTGTGTGTGTGTGTGTGTGTGTGTGTGTGGGTGTGTGTGTGGGTGTGTGTGTTGATCAAATCCCTTCTCCTAGGTGGGCGTTACAGTGGCATGAGATTTAAGAGAGCTTGACGAGGTGCCATCCGGTGACACCCATCTTTTGTCTGCCATGGAGGCTGTTTTTGTCACTCTCCTTTAGGCTGTGTCCACCCTCCAAACCCCCACCCCAGCTCCTCCCCTGTGGCCTCCACACATTCTTACCTGGGTTGCCACGCGTTGCCGCTTCTGCTATTCACACCCAATAGCCATGCATGGCTTTTCCCAAGACCCCCCTCGATTTTAATCTCCATCCATCGCTGCCTATTCTCATCACATAGTTCCATCTGGCCCTCGTCTCTCTTCATCTGCCTTGAAATCAAGAGGTGGGGAAAAAGGCGAGCCGGCCTTTTCTGCGCCCCATCTCAGTTTGTGCTCAACAGAGCATAGAAAGCTCTTAAATTCTGTAAAGAAGGAGGAATACTCAAGTCTTGCTTGGTCTCTTCAGCTCCATTTATCTCTTTTTATCTTTGTCAGAATGTAGAATAAGGGAGGGAAACAGATGGAAATAAGAAAAATGGAAATGTTTACCATATTGAAAACTGTTTTAAAGAGTGGCTTCTTGTAAAGGACACTCTCCCTGACTTGATGTGTGTTTTTTTTTGCTCTCAAAATTTACATTTATGAAAAAATCTGAACAATGCTGGGATCCATTAAAGTAAAACCTCAAGAGAATATATTTCAACTTAATGCATTATAAAGTTATTTAATGCTGAACCTTCAACAAATCACGACACCAAAAAATATTTAATAGAAGCAGGTGAGGCATATTCCAAATCTGCTCTTTCACATTTTTCACAACATTTACACAATATTTAACATTCCCATCATTTTATGTTCGAAATGTTCTTATTTGAAAGACTACTGCACCATTCAATTAGTGCATAGTTTAGTTAGAGGATCAGGGTGTGTGTGTATGTGTGTGTGTGTATATATATATATATATATATATATATATATATATATATATATATATATATACACACACATACGTATGTATGTACACACATACGTATGTATGTATGTATGTATGTATGTATGTATGTATGTATGTATGTATGTATGTATGTATGTATGTATGTATGTATGTAATGGTTAAAAGCACACAAGTTCCCTTAGAGACTGAGTGGTACTTTAAACTTTTTTTCCTTGCAGATGAATCAACAAATGAAGACCAGGCCTACCGCTGCGATCCTCATCATCATCATCACAGTCCACCTTCTCATCACTACCACTCAGAACAGCAGAAGCTTTGCTGAAGGATTTTAACACCTCCACGTGTCACAGCGCTGACATTATGGCAGGAAAAAGCCAAAGAAAATTGTCAGTGGTGTCAGAATCAGAAAAAAAAGCAATAGAGGCAACAGCACAAAGGTCTTGAGCCCAGAGCACCGTCAAGGCCTTTGTCACCACTAAAGCAACCCGACTGTCGAAGATGATGGTGACAATGGGAAGAAAGGGCGTGGAGAAAGTGAGACGGGTAAGCAGATCTGGTTGGTTGGAAGCGAGAAAAAGGGAGAAATGAGAGGAGGTGCGGGACTGGTATGTTAGTATTTAACTATGAGGAGCTGCGAGAGAAAAGTGAAGACGAGGTGTTTCACTTGCTGATGTCACAAGCCCGAATCTGATTTGTCAGAGGAGAAAGAAAAATAGAATGCGAGCTTGTCAGGGTGACAGAGGCAGTGAGAAGGGGGTCTTGAAGAAAGAGAAGGAGGGGAGAAAGCTTTTTAATTAGCGGTAATTGGCCACTGAGGGAGCAGAACGGAAGAGTCGGTCGGGGTTGGGGGGGAGGAAAAAAAGACAACAAGCAGGTTTTTGACAGAGTGATATCTTTCTCTCTTTGTAGCTCTCTGTTTCTATCAGCACGTCATCTTTCCGGGCCTCTATCTTCCTCCAACTGTGTTCTTACCCACATGTAATATGTCACTCACTTCCCAAATATAAAACATTTTCTCTGTGCTGAATTTATCGGGGAGAGGACTGCAAAATACAGTACAAAGTTATGTTTTCATAAAACAATCTCATGTAAAAAAACATGGGGGGGCCTTACGATGACAAAGTGTGAAAGTTGTTGCCATGGAAGCTTTCCACAAAAGATTTTGACTGTGAAAGTCAAATTACGTTAGAGCAGTGGCGGACCGTCAAGGCCTGCAAAGGCTCTGCTGGCCTAAAAATATCTGGAGCACGGAATGATGTTAAGCTTCCTTTCATTCCTTTTACCCTGTTGCGCTGCTTCCAGAAGTGTGTTTTCATATTTAAGCATTTAAACAATCACATTTCAGCCATTATTTGTTACCAGAGTGAGAAATCTACCTGGACGCCTTCACAATCAGTTCTGTGGGCCCTGCCGCATCAAATATGTTGATCAAACTGTAACCAATCAGATTTGGCAACCCAAATGGGGTACCAAGGCCTTCTTGAAGGCGCTGGTCAACGTCAGAGTTTTTTTGCAAACTATGATTGACTAGTCACTAGCCAATCATAGTCATTGTGGCTCAATATGAGTTCAAATACAAGACGCACCTGCGAATAAGGCGCAGGGTCATCTTTTGAAGAAAAAAAAATGGGTGTGCCTTATACACCAGAAAATACAGTCCAGTCTTTCCGCAATATGGCCGGCGACATGTTTTTTTTTTTTTGGAAGCTTTTTTTCGAGGGGGGGGTGAATAAAGTAATCTGTAAAAACCAGTGAAGCACTAAACACGCAAAACATGAAGTGTCAAGTCGCGAGAGATCACTGTATAAGCATATCTGACAGTTACATAACTTCAAAGGACAACCGACGTCTCCGGACAAGTTTTGTCCATAATTTGTAATGGCTTCAAATGACTTCTACTGAGCGTATTTTACAAAGATTCCACCGCATATAGCTATAGTTTACGTTTTAAGACTCGTGTTAAATATTCCGACAGTCTTGTTTTTGAGTTGGTGACGAGTCCGTACGTGACGTCACTGAAGGAACGCCCCTGATCGAAAAAAATGACATATTGTAGCGGCCCTTCCATCACATCAATGCTTGTTTGGTCTGAAAACCTTGTGTTGCACCAGAAAGAGCCAGAAGAGGGTGTCCAAGCTCCATGGAAGGAATTTATCAGCCTGTGGAAACGGGCTGATTCATTCCTCACAACAGCTCGGTGGCCATTTTCTGCCTCTTTTTGGGTGAGACATTTCCCCCTAATGTTGCCTCAAAATGGCACGGAATAAATTATTTAATCGATTGCAAACATGTATGCTTTCCTCTTCAGAACTATTTGAATCATATTCATAACTGGATGTGTAACAAGAAAGCACATTCTCCGAATCTGAAGCCATTGTTTTGATTCTCCAGCAATGCAAGACATCTTGGCGTGACGTCACGAATTGGGGGCGGGACTTTCTGAAAATGCCGATTTTTAGACACTTTAAGTCATTTTTATTGGTATATGGGGTTGAATCTTTGTAAAATATGCTCAATAGAAGTCATTTGAAGCCATTTAACAAATTATGGACACAACTTGTCCGGAGACGTCGGTTGTCCTTTAATTGATATAATGTGACCGAGCGGAGAGTGAAACAATTTTATACCGATTTTTAATTGAAAATTAGGGGTGCGCGTTATACACGTGTTCACGTTATACTCAAATAAATACGGTATTTCTCTTACTTTTCTCTTTTTATTTCATCAGAACATGGAAGTGTTACCAGGCGGTCTAGACAGAATCTATGGGAACAATGGCAAGGCTGTTATATTCAGTTATTCATAACTTCCTATCACGTTCAAATGTCAGGAATGTATAAAAAGTTAAAATATAAATAAATATAATATAGATCTGACCTCTAGCAAACAATGCTCAACTGCGGCCCTTGTCTCCCCTTACTGCCTCTCCTGTGCCGGTGAGTAGCAGAGGAGCCAAGGCCACCAGGGGAACAGGCTTGACATATTGGTACACAAGTGCACTCTGGGGCGGCCCGATTGTCAGAACAACACTTTGGGTCCATGCTCCCTTGTCAGGCAACAAAAAACAAGCAAACACACGTCAGCCTGTTCCAAATCTAAATAAGCCCTGATGTGGCCCAAAGCTGACAGGTTGTTGATTTATTGCCGCTAAGTTTCTCTTAAATGTTAATGAACTTGAGCAAAACCGGCTTGCTGTTTTCCAAATGTCATTTGTCAACACGTCTAAATTACATGTGAGTCTTGCTAAACAGCAGTGGTGGTGGGCCATGCACTCTGCACACTGTTGCTAGGTTACGACGCAGAGATGCTGCCGGTTTAAGTGTCAGCGGGCTCGTCTGGTGGCCTCCCCCAGGGATGGCTGACATCAGGTTCGCGTGACCATTTGGCAAATTCAACTGATACGGTTTGATATCACATCTGGTGCCAAACCTGGCAGAATTGAGATTAAAGTGTGTCCATTACTGAGGCATGGCTTCCCTCCGATTGAGTTGTGCAGTTTCATTTTAGTCAGACTTTTCTTATTGTGCCCACATAGCAACTGTGGGATACTTCTAATGAAAAGATGACGTTGAATTTAATTAGAAAGTTAGAAACTACTATAGATAAGTAGTAGAGTAAACAGCGATTTATAACATAAGCTAAGCTTGTGTTGATAGTGGATATCGTCTTGTGGTCTTTTTCGGTCCATTCCAATTTTAGTCACAATGTGTCCTATACACACCGGTCCCATTGCATAGATGGAGCACCACTCCCACGCAATATTTTTATAGACCTGTACAGTTTCATTGTGATCGCTCTGGCTTCACTCATTTCCATCTTACACAACTGCATTTTCCAATAAACATCAATTACAGTATCAATCGATGGAGTATGACAAACTATTAAAAATGCAAGACAATACATATTGATTTGTGTCGCGCTTTAACAACCAACAGCTGTAGCTGCAACTAAGTGCTTAACATGGTCAGGTATCATAGACACGAAATAAAGCAGTCACAAAGTTCGTGAAACCGAGATCAAGTCGGAATCATGCTGAGTCGAATGATAAGGAGTACAAGTGAGTTTTGAGGCAGGTTTTAATGATGGGCAGTGAGGGGGTTTGCCGAATGTTCAGTGGAAGGTCAATCCAGAGAGTCGGACCAGCAATGGAAAAGGCTTGATCCCCTCTGAGCCTCCGATTAGTTTTTGGCACATCTAATAATGTCTGGTGAACAGACCTGTGGTGTCGGGAAGGTGTGTAGAGGTGGATGAGTTCGGAGCGGTAAGGAGGAGCGAGGCCAATGAAAGATTTGAAGACAAATAATAAGATCTTGAAAAGAACTCTGAAGTGTATAGGCTCCCTCTTACGTGTACCAGTCAAGAGGAGAGAAGCAGTATTCTGGACCAGTTTGAGACTGTTGACTTCAGCTAAGGAGCCATGGGGCCCAAATCAACAGGATGAGATGCACATGGGCCACTGGGACCAATCAGTATCACTTTAGTCTTTTTTTTCATTGAAGTTCAAGAGGTTTTGTGCCATCCAGGTTCTGATTTCCTCCAGGCAAGATAAAATTGGTCTCAATATGAAAGCAAATCCTCCATTGTGCATGAGCAGTCAGTAGATATTAGAAATACAGTGATACCTTGCCTTACGAACTTAATTGGTTCCAGACACAGTGTGTAAGGTGAAAAGTGTGTATCCCAAAAATTAATTTCCCATAGGAAACCATTAAAATGAGAATAATCCATTCACAAGTCCCCATAAAACAATTTTATACTTTCTCATTTTCTAATCCTTAAAACTACACAAAATATACCTTATTTTATGTATAATAAATGTGCTATGGTATTATAATTAAAGAAATAAACTGTATTGTATAATAAAGTCATTTTATTTACCTTTGTGATGGTCGTTGATGGCTTGATGGAATGGAGTGGCCGGTTTCCTCAGCATTAAACACTTGATGAGGAACGTAACCTTCCTCTTTCACCATCTTGAGGTGCTCCTTTGTAGGTGCTTTCTCTGTGATAATTGTATCTAGTTCTTCATCAATTATGTTCTGTTTAGCTGTGTTGATCGAATTTTGTATCAAGTGTACAGATGGCTTGTGCGGGTTGTTTGTGGAGCCTGATTGATGGGATATTTTAACCTTGCAGTCTACACCCTGCCTTTCAACTATTAAAGTTGAAACTCTCTCACTGTCGTCTGCCTGCCTCTTTAATGTTTAAACCACCCCCCCCCCCCTCACTGCTGCGTTCTTGACCAATCACGTGGCTTTAACCAAATACTGGGGGCGGGGAATAGAGGACAAAAACAGTGGGCTGCCATTTTGTTGTTAGAAGAACGGGGTCGTTTGCGAACGACACATCACTCATTGAGGCAGCTGCGTGTATGAAAAAAGTTCGGATACCAAGGTAAAATTTTTATAAATGTAACGTTCGTAAATGGAAAGGTTCGTAAGCCAAGGGCTTTGTAAACCAAGGTATCACTGTACGCTAGAAAAATAGAATCTCGTGTACTGGAGGTAAGGAAGTCTGTTTTACCCATTTTTGCTTTGGGTTGGTATTTCAAATGTTGTTTTGTCTATTCATTGTTTCTACATTTGCATGTTCTCCGAGTGCTAGCAATGGTTTTGTCCAGCTTTCTCATTCATCCCAAAGCTCTGAACTGACCAGTCTTCTAAATTCTACATAGATGTGAATTTCAATTCAAGGTGTAACCTGCCATTTACCCAAAGAGAGCTGGGAAAGGCTGCAGCTCACCAATAAACCTATGGAGGACATATGCGATATAAAATGGAAGTGTGACTATCTGAAACATTATTCCTTTGGGTTTCACAATGTTCACATACAAAAAAAAAAGAGAAGCACATGACTCATGTACCAACGGTTAAACCAGAGCTATTCAGAAACAAGGTTTCAATAGTGCTGGAGTCTTCAGCACGTTTTTTTCCCCACTACCCAAAAAGTAGATTTTAATGAAGTTTTTATTAGTTTTACTATTACAGCAATTTCTGGACTGCAAAACAAACAGACAATTAAAAGCCACATCAGCAAAACTTGGCCATAAAAAGTAATTTGTCCATACATCGGTTGCTTCGTTAAATAGCTGCAGGTCTCCATGGTAGAACACATATGTATTAAAAAAAACAACAACATTTACCTGTCTGAGTCAATCCTGTTTTTGCATGAGGCAAATTCACTGACCAGCTTCATCAAACCGGTATGTTGCATTTTGGGAACATGCATAGGATGCTCGAACTGATTAAAGAAAAGCCCACGATAGGATGTCACGACATGGCCAGGCTTGCTGTCCTATCTGTGGCCTGAGATGGTGGAACTCGGTCACCAAACAAACAGAAGGATAGAGGTCAGGCTGCAGAGATGGCTGTACAGTATTTATGGCACTCATTCCCTATTCTCATTAAACCAACACAACAATTGCTCTTTAAACAGCTGTGTAGTGTTATGCATGGAGCCTTTTGCTTACAGACACATTTTTCTCTCTTGGGCAGCTGGACCCGCACTTCAACCACAAATGGTTGATAAATATTCCGTATGAGGGTGGACTCGGACACGTTCACGAGTCCATTGTGATGTGGATGGTCATTTCATTTGTCAGATGTGATCACACAACGCGTAAATCTAGTGGAAGCCTAAAGCTCATCAGGAAAAATACAAAAATAAACACACAGAGTTCAAAGTGAAAAAAATAGCCACATGTCATCCCTAAAATACTGTAGTTTTGGCAAGATAAACTCAAAGGCACTAAGTAGTCACTTAGAAACAACCATTTCTAAGTGACTGTTCAACCTTCTTTCTCCTGTACAGTTAGACCAAAATAAACATATTTTAAAAACATGAAAAGCTCATGACTAACGTATCGATTGACAAAGGGGGGAAAAGCTGCAATTGTATTCATAACTTTTGAAAACTGTTTTGAATGACAAGTAGAAGTTGATGTAAGCCACTGTTGCACATTCTTGTGCATGCCTATACAGTGATACCTTGGCTTACGAACTTAATTAGTTCCCAGACAGAGTGAGTAAGGCGAAATGTGTGTCTCGCAAAAAATAATTTCCCATAGGAAACCATTAAAATGAGAATAATCCGTTCCCAGGTCCCCATAAAGCATAATTTTCTACTTTCTAATTTTCTAAGCCTTAAAACTAAACAAAATATACATTATTTTGTGTATAATAAATGTGCGATGGAATTATAATTGAATAAATAAACTGTAGTGTATAATAAAGTCATTTTATTTACCTTTGTGATGGCCGTTGATGGCTTGATGGAATGGAGTGGCCAGTTTCATCAGCATTAAACACTTGATGAAGAACGTAACCTTCTTTCATCATCTTGAGGAATGATCCCTCGTAGGTGCTTTCCCCGTGATAATTGTATCTAGTTCCACATCAATTGTGTTCTGTTTAGCTTTTTGCATCAAGTGTACAGATGGCTTGTGCGGGTTGTTTGTGGAGCCTGATTGATGGGATATTTTAACCTTGCATTCTACACGCTGCCTTTGAACTATCAAAGTTGAAACTCTCTCACTGTTGTCTGCCTGTCTCTTTAATGATTAAACCACCTCCCCTCACTGCTGCGTCACACATCATTCATTGAGGCAGCTCCGTGTACGAAAAAGTTTGTATGCCAAGGTAAAGTTTGTATGTCAAGGTAAAATTTTCATAAATGTGACGTTCGTAAACCGAAAAGTTCGGAAGCCAAGGGGTTTGTAAACTGGGGTATCACTGTATTTCACATATCGCACAAATGAATTTTTTGGAATGTTCAGATTGAGGGAGTCCATTTTGGTTGGCTGGCCAAAAGATTCCATACAAACATACGTCCAAAACAACAGGATCTATGTCCACATTTTCATGTAAAAGCAGTGCTACGTAAAATCAGTTTTCACATACGACTGCTCACCCTCAGAGTCTCCTCAGTGCCCATTACGTCAACCCTATGTTACTTTACCTCCATTGTTGCTACCGACTTCCCGTTTTCCCCACACTGGGAGGTAATCGAGACCCGTTGTGAGTATTTAAGTGCTGAAGCAAACACATGCTTGATTATTCTTGGGGCTCTATATTTTGTTAGGGACCACACGCAGGGTAGAAACTACACACACACACAGTCAGGCACATCGCAGCGCATAGAGTGATAAGGCTTGTCCGTCAATAGACTGTCAGCAGGTGAAGCGGCGAGGAGGCGTGACATGCACCTGAACTACACAGAGACAAGGTCGCGACAAGCAGTGCGACATTCAATCAATCACACATGCCCGGGCACATGCAAAGTGGCGTGTACACTCAGAGCCCAAAGAAATTCAACCACCGTCCAAGCGAAGCAGAAAATGGAATAGAGCCCATCCCTTTCCTGTCCTTCCAAGCTTCCTCTCATCTATTCTACCCAACACACCATGCTTACTTGCACATACATACAACCCAGAGGAAGGATTAGCATTAAGCAGGATGTCAAACAACATCTATTGACATATGTGAAGTACAGTAATTACTCGTTTATCACGGTGAATGCGGATCAGGACCACCCGCGATAGACGAAAAACCGCGATGTAGCGAACTCTTCATGGATTGTTAAATTTCATGTGTATGAGTACAAAAACATATTCATAAGGAAAAATTTAGTGGAACACAGTACAGGACATGCATAAAGAAGCACAGTAAATGATTGTAGTACTGTACAAAACTCAAATGCAGGGGTCGGGAACCTTTTGGACGAAGAGAGCAATGAAAGTAACATACAGTAAAGTCTCGTTATATCGATATTCAAGGGAGTCCAAAAAATATCGATATAACCGGGACTATCGATATATCCGACCCTGTTTGCATGTATTTTCTCCGTGCGTGCATAGAAATAGTATCGATATAACCGGGACTATCGATATATCCGATATCGATATAACGAGACTTTACTGTATTTAGATTTTTTTTTTCAGTGAGAGTCACACACACACACACACACACGCACACGCACACACACACACACACACACACACACACACACACACACACACACACACGCACACACACACGCACACACGCACACACGCACACACATTTTTAAAATAACTTTGTGATAATACTAACCAATTGTCCAGACATGGCGGCGCCGGACACAGTTATGATAGGTCCCTACTCTCAGGGTGTGTGGGGGGAGGACCTATCATAGCTGTGTCCGGCGCCGCCATGTCTGGACATTAGGGATATATAAATAGGGCCGATACGACCAGTCAGACTTTAGTTCGCTGACGAAGCCTCTTGGATAAGAAGCGAAACGTCCGAAACCTTCAAATTTGTACAGATGACGGCTGAAGAAACCTCATCGATGGACCACTCCTGTACGACTGAGAGCTTACACAGACGAATCAATGAGGGTATTAACATCGTCCGATATCATGTCCAAGAACCCTTTAGTTTGAAGAGACTGTGCCGGCTGCACAGCATTTTCTATCCGCTGTTGTTTTACAGTACTGTACTGCAGTGACTGCCATTTGCAGTGTCTGTCACTAATGGTCAGGTGGTACACTCACCTCACCTATGTGTGGGGAGCGTGGCATCGGTTCCCACTCATTGACGGTATGAATGAAGGTCTGCATGGTTGTTTGTCTCTTTATGTGCCTTGCAACTGACCAGTTCATGGGTCAGTCTGCCTTCTGCTCAAAGTCAGGTAGGAGAAGCTACAGCAACCCTCATGATCCACTACAGGATAAACGGTGTTGAAAATGCATGGATGGATAAATTATCACTTTTATGTCCAGGAGGTCTTGAAGTGACTGTCCAGTGTCAATCTCCTTTTGCGGTGAAACATTTTTCAACTCGAAACAATGATATTTTTTGTCCCTCTAAATGTTCATGTAAAGTGCTCCTTAATAATTGAGGCCACTTTGCTGCTCAAAGTGGAAAACTGCTGGTTGACGCTATGAAAGATTCTGGATGCTTGATATTGAGATTTCACCGTCTGCATGATTGATGTGACAAGGAAACCGCTACGCTTCCATATTTCTATTTTATTCATAAAGATGTGACCTTTACTCATCTCTGCAATTCCTAACCCATGAAAACATCCCGGCATGCCTGTCGCACTTGGCGACATATTCCCATCAGGACGAGCCCGCTTGGGCGCTTCCATTGAACAGCTGGCTGTTACACACATTTTGTACTCACACTTGGCAGGGAGTCCGTAGCCGCAGGTGACCTTTGCTTCTCCGGTCTGGCAGCCATGGAGGGAGGCGCACTCTTTCTTTAAGAGGGGCCCTGCAGCTCGGTGGATGGCTCCGTCCACTGGAGGGGAGAGAGGAGAGGATTCAGAGAGCTGGCCTACAGGCGGGACTCGCCTGCAACCAGTCATGTGTTTCAAGTCCAGCTGGGACTTTTACTCGACCGAAGCAGGTGTCAGCAGGTTTTGGACTGACATGCTCACGGTAATGTCAAATTTATTGCCTTTTGCAGGAGTTACCCTTCACCCGTAATCCCCCGCTTTGCCTTTTTTTTTTAAAGAGCAGAAGCATCTGGATCGCCTTGATGTCAGTCTGCTTAATGGATTTAGGGGCTACCGCCTTGGTTAATTGCTCAATTTAAAGTGTTATTAAGGACTCAGCTGACTTTGACTTTTTGGTCAATTAGTTTCCGGTAATGACATTTTCATAAATCTACATAATATTCAGGAGTGTCTTTCTTTTAACCATGACATGGCTCAAGACTATGAATCTTTTCAGAGAAAAAAAAGTGGGGTATATCTATTCCAAACTAAATATTTTGCTAAAATGCCTTGAATGTTTATAATAAAAAAAGATGCTGAATAGCATAGTACCGAAGATCTTTGTTCTGATTTCTTCATTCAGTCCACTGCCTCAAATCAAAGCATCCAGATAACCTATAGATAGAGCATGAGAGTGACACTTAGCAAGTGATTAGTTATCAATGCGTCAAGTTTATCAGATTTAAATGTGATTTGATTTTTCCCCCCCCATTTTAAGTTTAGTTAGTTTGAATTAGTTTTAGAAACATGAAATCCAGTTCATTTCATTTTATGAGTTTATTTGTCTATTTTATTTTGTTTGGGAATATTTCAGCTTTCAGTTTTAGTTACTTTGTCACCTATGACATCTTGGTGTAGATCAGGGGTGTCAAAGTCATTTCTTGCCGCGGGCTACATTGTAGTTATGGTTTCCTCTCGAGGGCCGTTATGAATTTGGGGAACCCATTAGAATGTTTAAATCCCTTCAAATGTTACATAAAGAGCACACAGCAAATTAATGAATAACTCGTTTTCAAATCTGAAGTCAAGAATAATGACGTTTATTGTGGTTGACATCCAAAAATATGAAATTTTGGCTCAGATTTTAGCAATTATCATGGAATTTAACAAGTTAGATTTGCTTTCGCGGGCCGAAAAAAAAATTGATGTGGCGGGCCGGATTTGGCCCGCGGGCCTTGACTTTGACACCTGTGATGTAGATGGTCAATGTATGGCCAACATTGTCATACATCTGTGCATGTCCAAGAATATGGAAATCCAGAGCTGGATTAGAATAGTGTTAAGGTTTGTGAGGCCACACTTTAGATTCGCGATAGAAGAGAAATTACAAATGGAAATTACATTTGTCAAAATGAAACTTTCTGAAAAGATATGTTTCACAAACATTACATCTGGACGGAAATTGGTTTCAAGACATGTAATGGATGTGCTTCGTTTTTGAACCAGATGGACCCAAAGCGAGTACTTTGTCAAAAAGTATGTATCATTTCTCCAGGCAGAATGCTACACCATAGCATATTTTGAACCAGAAGAAGCGAGTGTCATTTTAGGAATCTGATAAACCTTTGCAGCTGGAGTAGATTGTTAAGCACTGGAACCCAGCGTCATTATGTGAGGTGCAGTATTAGATGATAATTTGATTGTATCATGCAGCCAAAGGGGCTGAAAGGACAAGGTCACATGGCAGGAGCGTGCCAGATCACATTCATATTCAAGTACTGACCGACAACAGTTGATTTCCATCTCGTAAAATGTTCCATAGTGAGGTGTACAAATAAAATAAACATTCTGCTCCATTCTTAAAGGACAACCGACACCTCCAGACAAGTTGTGTCCATAATTTGTAAAATCACTTCAAACGACTTCTACTCTGCGTATTTTACAAAGATTCCACCGCATAGTTATTTTTTTACGTTTTAAGACTCGCGCTGAATATTCAGGAAGTCTTGTTTTCGAGTTGATGATAGTGCCTGACGTGACGTCACGTCTGGAACGCCCCTGACCGAGAAAGTGACACACAATGCATTTTGGGTACTTTGTTTGGTCTGGAAATTTGTGTGTTGATCCGTGTTGATGGCGAAATTAGAAGGAAAACACATAAATAACGCGATGGTGAATCATTGTGTGTTGCACCAAGACAACTATTTGATACTAGTAGTTGACACAAATTCCCAGCAGACAAATCAGACCATTTCCAAAGGAGCTTGGGCGCCATCTTGTGCATTTTCTGGGAGGCTACATTGGAGTCCTGACGGCTCAAATTGATACGGAAGTACTTCTTTAATCGATTGCAAAAATGTATGCTTTCCTCTTCAGAACTATTTGAATCATATTCATAACTGGATGAGTAACAAGAAAGCATCTTCTCTGAATTTGAAGCCATTGTTTTGATTCTAGAGCAAGGCAAGACGTCTTGGCGTGACGTTACGAACAAGGGGGCGGGACCTCTGAAACTCACCATCTCTGAGGTCATTTTGAAGTAGTTTTGGGACACTTTAACTCATTTTTACTGGTGTTTTGCATTTGACTAAAAATATCAGCCTGCGTGTTTTGTGTAATTTAGATGCTATAAAATGTTTTCTGATGTCAGGAAACAAAAAAAAAAGGTTGTCGGTTTTCCTTTAAGCGTTTCTCGTTAATCGTGATTCTGTATTTTTATTTTTTTACATGAAACCAATCATCTTCATTATGTCTTAATTACTTAATGGTACAATGGGAATTGTTAATTTCATTGCATATCATAAACATATGTTAATTTTTTTTTATTTTATTTTTTTTTTAACCTTTATTAGTCTCGCAGTGGAGAAATTTACATTTCACAGCGGCAAAGTTATGAAAGAAATGAAAGTAGAAAAGCAAAACATAGGAGCTACTGGAAAGGCAGCCACTCTCGCGGCGCCGTCTTGAAGTCAAAAGAACAAAAAAAAAAACTAAATAACAAATAACATGACAACACAAAGACACAGAGAGACATTCATTCTTAAGCACTTTCTGTACCCTCTTTGTTACATAAAGCAGTTCCAGATGAAAGAGGAGAGGATCAATATTGTAACAAAGTGGTTTATAACATGGAATACAGAAGAGAAAATGCCAAAAACTAAATACAACAAATATGAAAGGAAATCATCAGAATACAAATGGTACAAGGCAAGACAAATAGCATCTGGGGAGGATGCACATTAAGAGCTTTGGCCTGCTATCAGCTATTCCAGACAGATCTTTCTGTGGATGTAACCACCATTAGTAGATGGTGCCGGTGGGTTTTCACCTAACTGGGTCTCTGCAGGTGGTCTGTTGTGATCCCAGCTGTACTAAATTGGCATAACGCATGCGGTGTCACACTGTTGCCGGGGCATGTCATGCTGTGCCATGATGAGCAAAGAATAGGAGATGAGGGCAATCTAAAGGCAGCTCCTTCTCTGTTCTAGTTTTTGTATGTAAGCCGCACTGTTAAGCGATGTGTGTGCGAGTTGCACAGTGCATTGACAACTCCAACCGAATTTATTTAGGCTCCTCTAAATCACTCGCAAAACATAAGACATATACATAAGCATCCCGCCATGTGTCGTTCTGAAAATCCCAGATTAAGTGACATTGAGAGAAAATCTGCTCCAACAAAATTGATCCTATAGTTGAATGACATCTATAGGGCATGCGACATCTAACCCCTTCATCCACACTTATGGCTTGAACAGATTGGAACATGTGATTGATATGTTGTTGTTTATTCAAGATTTCGTGACACGTGCAAATGCAATTTAGGGCTTTTTTTCAAGATACAACTCCACAGGCAGTGATTTTTTGCCTTTGAGTCATGTGCAAAAATATGAGAAGAGTATTGTGTGGTTGTATCTTGAACAAGATGAGTGGTGCAACACACGGAGACAGACAAACATCAAATCAAAGGTTTTAATCTTTGTCCTTTGCAAAAACAAAACAAACAAACACAAAACCGTGGCATACTGAGTTGTGCAACTCTTACTGTGTGTCTCTGTCTGTATCAAATTATCCCCATTGGCCAAGGTTCACCCACCAGAATGACTCGGATCATGTTGAATGAATTAAAGCAAAATGTGCCAAATTAAAAAAAAAAAAATGTAAATATGTTGTGTTTCAAAAGAGTAGAACATTATAGCGGACTATTTCAAACACTTTTGTTGATTTATTTGAGGCTTAAATGGGTTAAAGCACAGGTGTCAAAGTCATGGCCCGCGGGCCAAATCCGGCCCGCCACATCATTTTTTTCGGCCCGCGAAAGCAAATCAAACTTGTTAAATTCCATGATGATTGCTAAAATCTGAGCCAAAATTTTATATTTTTGGATGTCAACCACAATAAAAGTCATTATTCTTGACTTCAGATTTGAAAACGAGTTATTCATTAATTTGCTGTGTGCTCTATATGTAATATTTGAAGGGATTTAAACATTCTAATGGGTTCCCCACATTCATAACGGCCCTCGAGAGGAAACCATAACTACAATGTGGCCCGCGGCAAAAAATGACTTTGACACCCCTGGGTTAAAGGGACACTTGGATGAGCTTTTTTGTGATGTCAGATGCCAGAGATTGGTACACAGCATGAGTTTCTTTTCCGTCACAGGCTGTCTATGGCATAGCAGGAAATTTAACAATGTATTGCGTCTTGCGTTTCCGGCTTGGTTTGTTATGTTTCATTGTCACCTCGTGTCAGAAACGGTGACCAAGCGACACCAAAATTCCTATGCACGTTATTGCTTTAGTCTAATTGAACCTGTGAATATTTAAAATATATTTGCAGAATTTATTGGATCCATTGACAAATAAGAGCTCCTTTTATTTACTGTCGATAGTGGACAACTCTAGATATTTGCATTGTGAATTTTGCTGGTGATTAGTTGACCTTTTTAGATATTTAGCAAATGCAAAACTGTTCGCCTCCTTACTGGCAGGCAGGCAGCAAGTCTATTATCTGCTGTGTTTAACAACATTGGATGAAACTTGGACGCTGAACAGTTTAACTGAGCAGAATGAGATGTTCTTCTTTCCAACCCAACATCTCTTGGACTGCTATTCATAGCATCTGGATGGATGGATGGATGGATGGATGGATGGATGGATGGATGGATGGATGGATGGATGGATGGATAAACAGAACTCAGATCTCATAATCGCCGAGAGTTGTTTTCAGATATGTGGCGTAGGCGTAGTCTGTAGAGGACCATGGGGGTAAATATATATATTTTTTTCATTTTAATAGTTAAGTAATCATCTGATTCATGGTTTATCTCAGTCTGCCAAAAAAAAGGAATCAGCCCCCTCGTAAAGTGTGACTGAAGACTCCAGCATCACTTGTTTTCATAAAATTTTCAATTCAAACATTTAAAAATGAGATGAATGAATCGCATCTGTGATGTAACTCACTTTTCCATTATGCCCTCATCTTTCGTCATTTAACTTAATGACATGTTTTCATGTCTTTACATGAACCAGAGATAACTTGTTTTAGAACATTAAAATGTTAATTACAAATCCCTGTCGAATTAATGATGGTTCTATGATGGTGACAATTTCACCCTGGAATGAATTATTTACACTTACTGTATTTTCCAGTGTATAAGGCACCCTAAAGCTTTAATTTTCTTCAAAAGATGACCAATGTGAAGTAATATTAAACCACAACAGGTCTGGCAACTCTTTTTAACAGCCAGTGTGTAAGGCGAAAAGTGTGTATCCCAAAATTTAATTTCCCATATGAAGCCATTAAAATTAGAATAATCCATTCCCAGGTCCCAATAAAACATGATTTTCTACTAAATAAGCCATAAAACTACACATAATATACCTTATTTTATGTATAATAAATGTGTTATTGTATTGTCATAAAATAAATACACTGTACAGTATAATAAAGTCATTTTATTTACATTTGTGATGGTAGTTGATGGCTTGATGGAATGGCTTTAACCGAAGACTGGGGGCTGGGAGTAGAGGACAAAAACAAGTCAGCTGCCATTTTTTTGTTAGGAGCACGGGCTCGTTCGTGAACGACACATCATTCATTGTGGTGTATCCCGAAAAATAGTTCATGTGCTAAGGTTAAATTTACATAAATTTAACATTCATCAACCGAAAGGTTCGTAAGCCAAGGGGTTCGTAAACCGAGGTATCAGTGTATTTTATATCTACTGTAAGTGTCTATTTGCTCTCTCTGCTTATATGCACATTAGCCCCTCTCATACATTCAATATTTGGACTCAGCGGCAATAATCCCGCTTGGTCCCCACCCGCTGTTCACTCCACTCAAACACGCTTCCGTCACAGCAATACGCTTTGAGATATAAAGAAAGATTTCACTCGAGAAAAGCAAAGCAACTGAATGATGTGTTTGAGGTTACATAGTCTTTCTCAGGTATTGACCTCCATGTAGGAGGTGCATTACTCTTCAACGGTGGCCTGTGGCGCTCATCATCAATGTAAACTATTAGCTACATAGTACTGTGTATCCTGACCGAAGCGGATCATGTTGTGAAGGTTGAACTTAAATTGTTTCGGCGTGTACTTCTATACTTCGTGAGAGTGTGTAACACTCTCACGAACACACTCTCGTGAGAGTGTTGAACACTCTCACGAAGGCAGAAGTATACGCCAAAACATGGAAGGTAATTGAATACCTAAAAAAGCCACTGTCTGTAAGAAAAGAACCTGTTGTAAATTAGATAACAAGTAGATATTATGAACTGAACACAACTAGTGATGATAATGATTTTGACTCGCATCTTTTGATGTACTTCTAGCATCTTTTGTTGCGACCCATTTCTTTTTAAATCAACTTTTTTTGTCTCGTTTCTACAGGCCAGTCCTGTCTGGAACCTTCCGGAAAGTCTGACATACAGGTGTCAATGTCGAGATACAAAATTATGTTTTTTCCAGCCCTTGGGCTATGGTTTGTAGCAAAAAAAAAGTCATAATTTTGATTAACTTTTAACTAATATCCAAGCAAGCTGATCCATAAATCTGCGTTTACCTGTTTTGACAGCAACGGCCAACATAGGCCAGTATCATCCAATAGAAATTGCTCTTGGAGCCAACTGCAGTCCCGAATAGGAAATTTCCTCATTAAACAAGAGAGAATATTTAGCTTTATCTGTGAGCCAGATGCAATCATCAAAAGAGCCTTATATGCCTCGCGAGACATAAGTTCCCCACTCCTGCATTAGAGACATACAGTAAAGTCTCGTTATATCGATATCGGATATATCGATAGTCCCGGTTATATCGATACTATTTCTATGCACGCACGGAGAAAATTACATGCGCGCAGGGTCGGATATATCGTTAGTCCCGGTTATATCTATATTTTTCGGACTCCCTAGAATATCGATATAACGAGACTTTACTGTATTTTCCTTAGCATCAATCCTGAAAGATTGCAGATGAGAAGGCATCACCATCATCATCAGCCGTTCCATTGCCAGGCTAAATGTTGTGTCTGTTAACAGTCATTCTAGGCTTGAAAAGTCCACTGTTATTGATATATTCCGTGGTACAGCACATATCAAATTAGCATAACCACAGTGTCAAAGCAGTCTCATTGTTCATACCTCAGTGATTTAGTTGCATGCAAATGAATCTTATGAACTAGTTGTCAATCGGCCATAATTGGCTTCACCGAATGCCGCTAACAGACATCAACACATTATCATGAATTAGTCATGAATTCAGTTTACAATGACAAGTCACTCAAATCTTTTAGACGGAGTTAAACTCATTTCCATATTTATATGTTTAAAAAAAAAACATTCATTATTTTACCCCCATTAGCATACAAAATCTCACTTTACCATTTCATACAACTGAAGGTTGGTCCCGCTGGGATGCAGAGAAGTGTTTGGGATATTAAGAATAAACAATGGGCCAGTGGAGAACTGCACACAAAACACAAGAGGGATCGAGAGGCATGGCTGGAAAGAGACAAAAGGGTTCGGAAGGGGATGAAATGCAGGTGTACAGAAATAAACAAGGCATGAGATTAATGGTTATTCATAATAAGAGATAATGGAAACAAAGGATGAATGGATGGGTACAGAAAGGGGCAGATAGATGAACGTTTTTGGCATCTATATTTAGTGGCTCAGTTGCCAGTTTAGGTGTAATCATGCCTCACTGGCTTGGTATTGACTGAAGACCACCCTCTACAGTCGAAGAAATGGGGGACAGAGGGGTGATAATTGGCAATATGCTGAGCTGGCAAGAAGCCTGAAACCCACCAAGGCAGATCGTACAGACAACACACTCACCGCCTGCGGTGTTGCACACCAGGATGAGCATTAGCTTCCGCAAAGCTCCAGTTCCCACCTTTGCACACACTCCAGCACACAGGTAGATTGACATTAGAGTAAAACCAATCCTGAGGTTCCTCTCGCAGAATACTAATACTGCTGCCCTTGTCAGTTGACCTCTCATAGGCCAAACGGGATGTCCGTCAAACTAATGGGGAGGAACGTTGGCATATTGCTTTCCCACAATCCCTCAGCAGAGCCAGGACACTCATTTACTTCAGTCAGCCTGTTGCCAAGGCAACAATTCAAATGGGTTTGGTAATGGAAACATGGATGCGATACACACTTGCCTCAACTTGTTAAACTCACACATGAAAACACACACACGCTACACGCACAATGTTACACCGGCGATGTCACAGGCAAATTTATGTATGCGGGTGAGACACTGCCAAACACTAGCGTGACGCTCCCTCTCTCATTTCTGCAACCCAAAATTAATCTTGCGCTCTGCATTCAGTCACATACATGCTCTCCTTCCGGTTCATTTTTCAGAAGTCCAAGCTGACAAGCCTATCCACCCATGCTGCACTCACACGGTCAAGTGGAAAACATCAAGTTGCACGACAGCTGAGACACAACCAGCACTGACTATAACACCTTAATTAGGAATGTTCATTGCTCATGTATATATTTGGTGTAGGTCTGCAAAAAAAGCTCAAAAAAACATCTTTTTTTCAGACTAAATCAGAATACAGTGATACCTGGGCTTATGAATTTAATTGGTTCCCAGACAGAGTGTGTAAGGTGAAAAGTGTTCATCCCAAAAATTAATTTCCCATAGGAAACCATTAAAATTACAATAATCCGTTCCCAGGTCCCCAGAGAACATAATTTTCTACTTACTAATTTTCTAAGCTTTAAAACTACACAAAATATACTTTATTTTATGTATAATAAATGTGCTACGGTATTATAATTAAAGAAATAAACTGTACTATATAATAAAGTCGTTTTATTGACCTTTGTGATAGTCGTCGATGGCTTGATGGAACGGAGTGGCCGGTTTCATCAGCATTAAACACTTGAGGAATGTAGCCTTCTTCTTTCACCATCTTGAGGAATGATCCCTTGTAGGTGCTTTCTCTGCGATAATTTGATCTAGTTCCTCATCAATTGTGTTCTGTTTAGCTGGGTTGATAGCTTTTTGCATCAAATGTACAGATGTCTTGTGCGGGTTATTTGTAGAGCCTGATTGATGGGATATTTTAACCTTGCAGACTACTTCCACTCTGCCTTTGAACTATCAAACACACACACACACACACACACACTCACGCACGCACACACAAACACACACACACACATACACACCTCTGCCTGTCTCTTTAATGTTCAAAACCTCTTCCCCTCACTGCTGCGTTCTTGACCAATCACGTGGCTTTAACCGGAGACAGACAAAAAAATGTCGGCAGCCATTTTCATTTTTGGAGAAAGGCTTCACTCTCTCTTTGTCTGTAACCCCCCCCACCACCACCACCTCACTGCTGCATTGTTGACCAATCACGTGGCTATAACCGACGACTGGGGGCAGGGAATAGAGGACCAAAACAATCCGGCTGCCATTTTCTTGTTAGGAGAACGGGCTCGTTAGCGAATGACACATCACTCATTGTGGCAGCTCTGTGTGTATCTCGAAAAATAGTCCGTATGCCAAGGTAAATTTTTCATAAATTTAACGTTCGTAAACCAAAAACTTCGAAAGCCAAGGGGTTCGTGAACCGAGGTATCACTGTATTAGTAAACGGCATCCTCCTCACCTAATCCACCGCCAAAAAATAAAATAATGCAGGTAAGGCCTCACATAGTCAATTCTGGCTCTGGCCTCCCTGTGTGGAGTTGTAGCTGGTCCTGCATGGGTGCTCTCCCGGTCCTCCGATTTCCTCCCACATTCCAAAAATATGCATGGCAGGTGAGCGGAGCACTCTAAATTGCCCCAAGGTGTGAGTGTGAATGGTTCCGTCTCTGTGTTCCCTGTGATTGGTTAGCAACTGGTTCAGGGTGTCCCCTGCCTACTGCCCAAAGACGGCTGGGATAAACTCCAGCACCTCCTGGGAACTCCTCGTGACTCAAGTGAGGGTAAACCGGTCTGGAAAATGGATGGATGGGTAGATTCTGGATGGCTGCCATCCTGCATATTTTTCATCTCTCCCTGTTGCAACACACCTGATGCCAATGATCAGATCATCGGCAATATCTGCAGAAGCCTCACATCTAACCTCTTCATGATTCAATCAGGTATGTTACCTGATAGCGGCCCTCCAGGACTGGGATTGACCACCTTTGTTCTTGAGCCTTGTTGAGAGGTTTACATGTTCAGATATTTGCCCCTTCAGGAAACAAAGTAAGATTTCAGATTACATTGAAAAAAAATGCTTAAAGAACTGTGGTGTATATCTGTTTGATTAGGGGGTTATTCCTGATATACGGTACAGTATATCACAAGAGATGAGCGACGTAGTGGGTTGAACAGGTGATTTGCTGCAAGTCTGACTCCAGATATATTTGTGTAGTAAAACTTGAATATGGGACTCTGGATTACTTTCCTATCCCAATAAAACCATCTCATGCTTTATGCATGTTAAATGAGTCAAGAGAAGATTACCAACCAAGAAGTGCAAGGTAGCATGGGAAAGTCTCGGCATTAATGGGCTATGAAAAAAAAAAAGACAGGGATTAATGTTTTGAATGTGGTGTGTATCTAGAAGGCAGCATGTTACACAGAAATCACTTTCATTTATGAATATTTTCAAGTCAGACAGGAAACCTCACACAACCTCTCGAGAGTCAACGTGACTTTCAAGTAAACATAGCGGAGGAAGATAAACCAGACGCAGTACTTTTTGGTTTGTCTTTTGGAAGAAACAAAGGCATTGGTCAAAGCACGACCTCGCTGTTGAACCATGACTGGTTTGAGTTTGGATTGCCTACCGTGCGACCTTGGTATATTTCGGAACAGTTGAACATACCAGACACGGCAGGGATATGTGTTCAAATTGTATCCAGTAATTGGATCATCCTTAGGGTTGTCGGGAGGGGCAATTTGGGGGCAAAATCAGGCTAATTATCCTGCTATATGAACAGGGCTTTATATGTAAACACAAGCTATCGTTCGTCTTTGACAGAGCTACACATCCAAAGGCAAAATAGTTACCATTCTGTGCCAGCCTCGCTTACACTGAACAGCAACTCAGGGAATGTAATGTGGGTTTCTACAGCAGTTTAAAAGGTGTTAGTGTTTTACCCAAAGTCAACTGGGATGGGTTGACCCTGAACAGGAGAAGCAGTGTTGAAAATAAACGGACGGGTGATTGTGATCGGAGTGCATGTTCTGACAGCAGGAGGATTATACTCCTCAATCTCGCTGATCTTGTAATCTTCAAGACATCCTGACAATTGTGATGAGCGCCCTTCTAGTCTTCTGTAGGGGTCACAATGCTAGAGGAGTCTACATGTTTTTCAGTGAAAATGAAGCCTCGGAAATGATTTAGTGTAGTAGTACAGCGTACCTGAGCTGTAACCTTAAGCCTTATGGTCTCTAAGCACGGCTACAGACATATTCATATTCTGGGCAGAACATCTAGCACATTCCCAAAGGCAGTTGTATTTGCAGCATAGAGCACATTTAAATTATTTTAATTCTTAAAAGTACATAATTTAGAAGCACTTATAATAATGATTTTGGAGAACACTATTTTGAAAATTTTTAACACTTTTATCTTAAGTATGGAAAAATAACATTTACACTTGAGGCTGACTTGACTGTTATTGGTAGCTATTTGCATACAGCAAAATGGTTAAATGATGCTTGACCATCTTTGTTTCAAAATTTGGCCTCCACCTATTTGTCACAAGTTTACATAAACATTTCTTTTGTGTCATCAAGACATTATAAGCCAATGGCAGGGCACAGTGAGATGAAAAACCACCCCAGCTCACACTGACAACCCATAGAATGTTGACAGTGTTCCCCTAAACTGCCGGAGAAAACTAAAGCAGGAATAAAAAGAACATCCAAACTCTACACAGGAATGCCGGGCCCAGAGTCGAACCCTACACCTGTGCACAACACAGTGGACGTGCTAACAACTCAAACACGGTGCCGTCACTTAGAGACCAGAAACATAATTTTAAAATGTATTCTGCAGCTGAGTGGGAGCCAGTGTAAAGCCTTTCGAGGCAGCGTCACGAACAGTATTATGAATTATTTTTGTGGTCTGAACCTTAGCTTCAGCGTTTTGAATGAATGGTTGAATGAATGTTTAACATGGAAGACATGTTGCCGAATATCGAAGAAGTAGCTTGCATTTTTCGGGACAGAAGGGAAACTCAGTGTCCAGTTTTGGACAACAATATACCAATCATAAAGCTTTGAAGTTTAATTTGAGCAAGGTCTGTACAGCAAACATGATTTGGCATTTATATTAGGTGCTGAAATATCTGGTTAACACTGTCATGCTATTTGGCCTTATTTGATTGGTCTGAATGAGTGACGATGACAGTTTGGTTTGGCTTGAAAAAAATTACCGATTGAGGTTGACAGATTGCTGCTGAGAAATGAGAGACGATTGAAAAAAAAAATCCCCTCCAACCCCCTGCAATTGAGGCCATGTCGACACTAACTGATTCAATTAATTTAACTTTCATTTTTTTAAATGCTCCTCTTTAACGCTGAATGGTTTTCAAAAGCAGCCAATGCAGAGTTAGCAAAAAAAGGAGACATTTGTGTGGACTGATGACAAGTTACAATTTCTTCTTTGGGTCACATTTGACTTCAAAGTGGCATTGCATAAGGGTGACAGACAATCACACCAGTCATAATAAACTCACACAATGGGGACTTTGGAAATGTAATATTTTTCTCTTGGTTCTCCTGCTTCTACTTTTTATCTGTGTAAATGTGAGACTTAACTCATTCTCTGCCAGACATGTGCAAAAATGTGTTCACTCCAGTGCCAGTGATTTGTCATTGTCACGTGAATTCCAGGACCCACAGAATATCTAGTTTTAGGACTACATAAACATCCAATGCAGCTTAAGAACCCTTAGACTCTGTTCTTTCATGAGAAAAAAAGTTAATTCCTAAATTATATTGGTCTGGAGTTATGTGAGCTTGAAATGAGGGTGGCTGTTCAAAATACAATGCCACACATATTGGTTTATATAGCGCTTTAATAACAGCTGAAGCTGGAACAAAGCGCTAACATGCAAAAAAAGGGAAATGCTGCCCCTTGTGGAAAAGAAAAAACATTGCCAGAGGCCATGGCGAACGCTTTATTGGCACCCAAGCATGAAAAAACAAAACCCAAACAAATTCGGGAACGGCGCTCAACGTCATATGTTCAATTTGAGGTGAGTCCTTTAGTTTTACTTTTAGTTTAATTTGACTTGCACAACAAGACTGTTTCCTGTGGTGATGTAAAATGAGCTCCTCATCACTGACATGTAAAGTATTTCACCAAAGTTTGCAAGCCAGAAATCATTTATATGCAGCACACTCGCTCGAGGTAAATAATGACATACGGTGACCGAGAAGATGAAGCCAATATAAACTTCAAAGTGAGAATACTTGCCCCAGAAACAGAAATGGCATTCATTCAGCACAAAAAAATTGCATAAATGGGGACATTCTAAAGAGACACAGAGTTTTGTTGGACAGCATTTTAAAGATATTTCAGATTTCAAGTGAACAGAAAAAAAAGGATAAAAGAATTCATGACAGGGCACTTAATCGGATCGTGTGAAATTATCTCATAACACATTATGAAATGGTGCAGCTGAGGACAAAATGTCAAAAGGGGGACACGTGTAAGTTAAAATAAAATTAAAAAGATGTCCCTTATCTTCTGAGGGACAAAAAGATTGGTGACAGCCATGTACACATTTCCACAGAGTAATATTCCTCGACGTTCATAGCCTCGAGAGTTGATTGCAAGCAGAGCAAACATAAGGCTTCCTTTTGGCACAATAAAGTTTTTACTCGGGATGTAACGACTCCTTGTAGTGCTTTAAAGGTTTAGCAAAGTAATGCTGAGCCCATGTAGTTCTACAAACTAAAAATGAATGATGGTTTGACTCTGCTGCAGTAGCACTGGAGGGAACGGCTTGTGACGTCTAGTCCCTACTTTGAAATAGTGGCCTTCGCAGTCCAGTAATTACATGTCATCAGAGGAATCATTTCCATCTGAATGGTATTCAAAATAAAAACGTGAAATTTGCTATTATTATTATTATTAAAGTAAAGTCTCGTTATATCGATATCGGATATATCGATAGTCCCGGTTATATCGATACTATTTCTTTGCACGCACGGAGAAAATGACATGCAAACAGGGTCGGATATATCGATAGTCCCGGTTATATCGATATTTTTTCGGACTCCCTTGAATATCGATATAACGAGACTTTACTGTATTATTATTATTATGATCTTGATGATCATGATGATCATCATGATGCCCTTATATATGGAAAACGTTATAAAATACACCATTCATTGGGGGTGCGCCTGATACTCCGGTGCGCCTTATACACCTGACAATATGGTCTGTGAATAATATCCGTCCATTTGTTTGACACTTTTTGTGCATTTATGTAACAATTAATAATAATCATCATGATAATCATGATCATCATGATCATGATGATCAATCATGATAATCAGGAAGTTCATGATGTTCATGATGATCATCATTCTAATCATGATCATCATAAACACCATGAACATCATGAATATCATGATTATCATGATTATAATGATAATCATCATTATCATGATTATCATGATGGTGATCATTAATTATTACATAAATGCACAAAAATTGTCAAACAAATGGATGGATATTATTCACAGACCGTATTTTCAGGTGTATAAGGCGCACCGAAGTATCAGGCCAATGAATGGTGTATTTTATAACGTTTTCCATATGTAAGGGCACTGAATGAAAAAAAAAATGCCAATATAATAAATAAATATATACAGATTTTCCAAATATAAGGCACACCACATTATAAGGTGCTACAGTTGAGGCCGGGGTTACGCACTACTTCTTTTATAGGGGGAAATGCAGTCGGTGGCTGCTGAGAGTAGTTCCAAGCCGTGTTGTTGCTCAATATTACTTCACATCTAAGGCGCACCTGCGTATAAGGTGCCGGGGCATATTTTGAAGAAAATTAAGGCTTTTAGGTGCGCCTTATACACCGGAAAATACGGTAAGTAGAATGAAAGAGCTCTCCAAAACCAGAAAAATAATTGCTTATTGTGTAAATACTGTTATTTTCCTTTGTTGAAGATGGTCAGACTGAACTAATCATTTCATAAATAGCATTCTTTTAAAAACGTGTTGTATTTGTGGGTCAGGTAATTTTGTGGTAATTTATGAGGATAATCCAAATGGATTTACAGTGTTTTGGAAAAAAAAAAGAAACCGCTGAGCCCATTTGATTCTGTTACGACCTTTGTTGCCATTTCAAGGGGCAGCACCTTCGAATGCAGCCAAATTCCATAAAGGGTATAGTCTTAAAAACGGACTCTGATATGTTGTAATGGAGCCTCCTGCTCAGTAGTAAATATGATCATCATTCTGCGGTGATTAGTGGTCCAGACGCCCTTCTCACTCTCCAGTGTTATGTGCATCCATTTTTATGTTATGGGGAAATCCAGATTAGCAAAGACCCTACCCCACTGATCAGCGAGCAAGTAGACGCTCCCCAATTTCCGAACAAAATACATTCAGAACAGTCATTTGTAAGGTGAATTTGTTTGTAAATTGCTTCTGTGCCATATTTTGTATGGAATATATGTTTAAGGCTTATATACAGTATGTTTAAGATTTGTATAAGTATGTTTAAGGCTTTTACATGTAACTTGTATTGGTTTGTACTGTAATAAACATTTAATAAAATATATGCTCTATAAAGATATGTACAACTGGAGCGAATACTACATATATTACTAAAAAGGTGTGTATTTACCGTTGTTACCGAATGTTCATAAGTAGGGGAGTGTCTGTAGTTGTGTTTTATATAATAATAATAATAATAATAATAATAATAATAATAATAATAATAATAATAATAATAATAATAATAAGACATTTCATTTATAAGCACCTTTCAAAATTCTCAAGGACACTTTTCAGTCTCAGCCATTCGCGCCAGCGTTCACTCTACCCGAAAGTAACACTGCAGCAAAGTTATGAAAGGAAGAGGAAAGGAAACAAAACAAAAAAACTAAATAACAAATAATATGACAACAAAAAACATAGTATATGCATTGTGGAAACCTTTACCGTATTTTCGCGCACTTTCGATGACTGACATATTTTTAAACTTTTTCCATATATAAGGCACACCACATTATAAAGCACAACGTATATGAATGACACATTTTTAAACTTTTCCATATAAATAAGATGCACCGCATTATAAGTGGCACATTTAACGAATAACACTTGATTGGGTTTGTTTTTTGTTTCCCCATCCCGAGTCTGCGTGCGTATTGGTTTGTTTCCACGGGTCGCAAACGGGATTGGACCTTGATTTCGTTTGTCATCATCACCCATTCCCTCCCATCTTTCCATTTCTCTCCCTTCTTCCCCACTGCCTAATTAACACCTACCGCCGGCTCGATCTGGCTTTGCTAACCCCCAAGGACGAGAGCTGTAATAAGAGAAAAAGAGAGGGAAATAAAAATGGCAAGAAAGCAACGAGAAAAATGAAATTTTGTCAGAATCGTGCAAGGATATATGGTAGGGGTGGAACAGAAGTCTCCTCCAGCCAAATGAAAACCAATGTATTGCCTTTCTTGTATTGTAAGAGCACCTAAACGTGAGAGGAACTAAACCAGAGCAAAGAACAGAAACATTTTTAATGAATTCAAGTGGCACAAATGAAGTGTGCGTGTCTATGTTCATGTGTGTCGGGCTGAGGATACCATCTGTCTTCATTTCAGGATGACATCAAACGATGCCACCCAAGTGCATCTATGTGTGCATGTTACACGTGATGCACCCAAGAGATTGTTGTAGGATCATGCAAATAAAGAAGGTCGCACAGACTGCGGCTGTCATAGTTTTAGATTTTTCGGTTATTTTTTTTTTTTTAATTCTGTTCATTTTAAGATGAGTTCAGAGAATCAGAATCGGGATCAGAAAGCCTTTGATAGTCCCACAATGGGGAAATTTTCAATCTCCAGCATCAAAATTGAAAGGGGTCAAAGGGTCAAAAGCAGTGGTCTCCAACCTTTTTTGCGCCATGGACCGGTTTAATGTCAGACAATATTTTCACGGACCGGCGGATAAAGACACTTTCCAAGATGTTTGTTTTTTACTCATTTTACTAGTTTACGGTGGGCTAATTTCTTGGGGTCAACTGGACAGAGCAATGGAGAGTGTGGAAAAGAGGTGAAGAAGCGTGTCCAGGCAGGCTGGAGCGGCTGGAGAAAAATGTCAGGTGTCATGTGTGATAGGAGGGTTTCAGCTAGGATGAAAGGAAAAGTGTATAAAACAGTGGTGAGACCAGCCATGATGTTTGGACTGGAGACAGTGCCACTGAAGAAAAGACAGGAAGCAGAGCTGGAGGTAGCAGAGCTGAAGATGTTGAGGTTTTCTTTGCGAGTGACCAGGTTGGATAGGATCAGGAATGAGTACATTAGAGGGACAACTCATATTAGAGGCTTTGGAGAGAAAGTCAGAGAGGCCAGACTGAGATGGTTTGGACATGTCCAGAGGAGAGAGAGTGACCATATCGGGAGAAGGATGCTGAGCCCTTGAACTGCCAGGCAGGAGACCGAGAGGAAGAGGAGGTTTATGGATGTGGTCAAAGAGGACATGAAGGTAGCCGGTGTGAGAGAAGAGGATGCACAAAACCGGGAAAGATGGAGGACATTGATTCGCTGTGGCGACCCCTGAAGGGAAAAGCCGAAAGGAAAAGAATAAGACGGTGGGCTAATTTTAGCGGTATGTATCACGTGACCTAGACGAGCGTTTTGACATGCGTCAAGAGGAAGTCATAGACGGACGAATGTAATCTGGTAATTTTTCATTTTAAATTAAATTCATCGATGGACCACTCCTGTACGACTGAGAGCTTACACAGACATATACATAAAATAAGGTATATTTTGTGTAGTTTTAAGGCTTAGAAAATTAGAAAGTTGAAAATTATGTTTTATTGGGACCTGGGAACGGATTATTCTCATTTTAATGGTTTCCTATGGGAAATTAATTTTTGGCACACACTTTTCCCCTTACTCTGTCTGGGAACCAATTAAGTCCGTAAGCCAATGTATCACTGTACTTTGTCAATTCTCCACTGTTTTTGTAAATAAACACTTTTGTTTCATCTTTTATCCTAAAAGAGCACTGTCTTTTTTCAAATAAACTGAAATTTCAAATAAACTGATTTTTTTTTTCAAAAAAAAATAAATAGAAGAATAGATTTATTACAAGTATTGATAAACCACAGACGCCTGACATTACGCACCGACAGGTCGACAATACACTGAAAAATGGCTGCTTATACCCACAACACTCCACAGCCATTAATGACTATCGACCTCACGTTACCTCGAGCAGAAAGATAGACAGCGAAGAGCAGATTGCCACCATTCCCATCTTTTGGCATTTTACTCCCCCAAATTCCCACCCCCAATAAAAAAAATAATAAATAAATGTTAAATGATTTGGTACCCACAATGGACTGCTTTCACCACTAATCCAATCATACGCAAAACAAACACTTGAGATGATTTATGACTTAAACAAACAGTTTGGACGAGTTATGACTTACCTCCGCCTCCTCCAAGCAGAGTCTGGTTGGCTGAAACACAGACAAGGAAAACCAATTACCATGAATCGTCATACACATCCATTCATCAAAATAATAGCAGAACGTCGTAGATCAAAGCATCTTTGGCGTTTAATCGCGCAAAACGACTCTCAGGCGTCTGGATCTAAGTTGTGTGTTTTACCAAATGTGAAAACATGGAATATTTCATATTAATTTCCAAATTAGACAGGGGTTAGTTCATGCTCAGTTGATCCCAATCACATTTCATTGACATTGACATTTTTATTTTGTTATGCTTAGAATATCTTGTTTTCTATCCTTTCACTCCCACCCCAACCCCATCCCTCTTCTATTGCTGCTGTGGACTGCAAATTTCCCCATTGCGGGACGAATAAAGGTATTCTGATTCTGATTCTGATTCTGATTTCTAAAGCAGTCAGTGATCGGTGCAGGTTTGCGAGTGTGTGCGCACATAGTGAATGTTGGGCTTTTTTTCCCCATTAGGGTTCGTTAGAGGTTGCAAACGTTTACACATTTTTTTAGAACGATTTCCTGGCAACAACAAAGGCTGTTTGTGACTGTTAAAACTATTGCCGCGTATTTGGTGAACATCTATGCGACTGTTTGCGATCTTGAACGAACCCTGATGGTGTGTCATGCATCATTGAGACTGTGCAGAAAGACTCGCTCAGTGATGTACGGGCATTAAGATGGATTTGCCATCATTGATTGAACCAAGGAACCAAGGAATTATACATTTTTAAAATTGGCATGGCAAAAATGTGACCAAAAATTAAAATTCTGAAATGACGTCAACTAAATTAATTCATAAATAGACTCAATAAGGACAGAATACATTTGTCATCTGCATTTCTCAATGGGCAGCAACAGAAAAGTATTTTGCCCAACTTGTCGGTGAAAGTCAGGTTTGTAAACTAGTGTGAGGACAAACAGGTCCCTTTTGATGACGCTTTTGCACTGCTTGGAGTTTGAACTCAAAATTGCTTCTGAAAAGAAGATAGCAGTGGTAGGCCATGGATTTCATCGCTAGGCCTTCAGTAGTGCTACGTCTGAATAAATCCAGACTGAAAAAAATTGTGGTGTGATTTACCACAAGTCCACGAGTGATACTATGATTGACTAGTGACTAGCCAATCATAGTTCCCGAAAACTCTGACGTTTCCAGTACCTTCCAGCAGGCCTTTAGTTGCCAACTCAAAATCTGATTGGGTAACGCAACAGTCTCATCGACACTTATTGAATACTCCAGGGCCTGCAGACTTGATTGTGAAGGCGTCCAGGTAGATTTCTAACCCTGGTAACAAATGATGGCTGGTAACAAATGATGGCTGAAACGTGATCGGTGAAATGCTTAAATATGAAAAAAACACGTCTGGAAGCAGCACAACAGTGGAAAAGTAATGAAAGGAAGCTGAAAGACGATTTGGAATTATTTAATAAGAACTCATGGGCAAAATAAAATTAAGGTCAGTCCGTGATTCTAATATTTTTAGGCCAGCAGAGAAGGCTTTGCAGGCCTTCACTGGAAGATTGTTGTCAGCTTGTTGTCACATTCATCTGAGTCAAATGTCAACATGCTGGATGTCTGGCAGGTTTAGGCACCTCACTTTTGTACAGAGGGTATACAGTGTATATCACAGGTGTCAAAGTCAAGGCCCAGGGGCCAATTCCGTCCCGCCACATCATTCTATTCGGCCCGTAAAAGCAAATCAAGCATGTCAAGTGCCATGATGTTTGCAAAAGTCCAAACCAAAATTTCAAATTGTCCCATCTAAGCCACAATAATGGTCATTCTTCTTGACTTCTGATTTGAAAACTTGTTATTCACTAATTTGTTGTGTGTTTTATATGTAATAAGTGGAGGGAATTAAATATTCTAATAGTTTCCACAAATTAATAATGACCCTCGAGAGGAAACTGTACCTACATAGTGCCCTGTGACAAAAAAAATGAATATGACACCTCTGATGTACGGTAAGGTTGAAGTAGGTAGCAGAAAGCACGTGTCGCAATCATAAGGAAAGAAGACGCTGTTAATAGAAACACCATGTCAATAAAGCCACACTGTAGACACGTGGTGTGTTTTCTTAGCTGGTGATAAATTGTTTTGCCATCAGAAGCTCGTTCTCAGTAATGTTTTTGTTGTTGGCTAGATTAAGGTATCACAACAGCAAAAATCTTATCGTCAACGATATGCGTGAGTGATTCATTGTTTTAATTAACTGAGAGCAATGAACTCCAGGCACTGCCCTACTTACAAACATTTGAGTTACGAACAACGGCGTATACAGACATTTTTGTAGTAACATATGTAGTATTCTCTCCAGTTGTACATGTACATATCTTTATAGAGCATATATATTATTAAATGTTTATTTTTTTTTTTATTACAAAGCAATACAGGTTACTTATACAAGCCTGAAACATACTTATATAAACATTAAACATACATTCCATACAAAATATAGCAATGATTCAACTTACGAACTAATTCACCTTACGAACGACCGTTTGGAAAGTTTGTGAATTGGGGAGCGTCTGTAAGCAATCAAAGAATTGACAGCACATGTTGCCCTAGAATTCCTTGACATTTTTGAGATTTTATTGCATTTAATAAAGATTCATGAGATGAGATAAAGATTCAATACTGGATGTAGCAAAGCAGCCCCCAGAACCTAGCCGAGCCTCTTTCATGTTCAAGAGGTGCAGCACAGGTTACGTGGAAGTGGTTTCCATCCCCAATTCTCAGAATCCAGAATTCTGCCAGCCCCCTAAATCACCCATTCAACACAGCCATATAATTAAATCACCCGGCACTGCTCGTGTAATTCAGCGCCTAAAAAGAATCAACAGGCTGTTCAACCCACCATTGAGAAGCAAGGCAAAAAGCGGCCCAAAAAATTAATGAATGGAATCATGCTCAGCTTACATGTCGAAAGAAAATCAAAAACTTTGAGGAGCGGAAGGCAAACAGTACTGTTCAGTTTCTCCAGCGGTCACAGAACTAGCCGTGTCTTTTACATCGGAATAACAAAAAGGCAATTTTGTCAATGGCACAAGTAGTATTATTTCCAAGTAGGCCAGTGACGGATTGAGGCGAGTGAACCCAGTGACCAATGTATAGCATTATCGCCTTCCTTCAAAGTAAGTCTATTCACACAGAGCGTAATTGTCTGTCATTATAATGTGGCTAGCAGCAGTAGTTTCGTGGTTCAAAAGACTCCAAGTAGCCCCAGAAGTCTTCGAATGCCTTGCTCGTCGATTAAATTTGATACGCTGTGACAATTACAAACAAATGTTAAGTGGATAATCTCTTCACATGGGACGGTTAAATGTAAACTCACACGGGAGCTTCCTGGTTAGAGTCAACCTTTGTCAAGGGGCCTCATGCCAGTTGTGCACAATGCATCAGACAAGGCGAGTTCAAAAGAGAAAAATCCCACAACTGTCAGCATTTATCAAGATTAATCCCTTCTTTATCATGTTCACCATCCCCCGATGCCTCATTAATTTTATTAACACTTCATTTTTTCACGCATCATGCTCAAGCGCTCTAATTTGCAGCTCGATTTGGTGGAAATGGACTGAATTTATTGTGACTGCGTGACAATACTGTATTTCAGGTCCAGTCTCATCTGGAGCAGCCAGATCCAATGAAGCACAGCTCAATGTCATGTAAAGCATAAAGCCGCTCTATTTAGTGTCCTATTCATCTCCCGATGACTAGCAAATGTAGGTATACACACTTTTGCACAGGAAGGTGATACAAGGGGTTTTTTTTTCATGTTTTTTTTTGGCCTAACGCAAATAATGTAAATTAACTGTCAATTTGAGGTTATTGAGGTCAAATAAAACATGTAAATGAACAGTAAATTTTGACAAATTAGGGTTCAATAAAAACGTCATTGGTCACATCCACCGAATGGTTTTATTTGCTTGTGTTAACCCAAACCCAGATTCAATTTTATTTTTGTCTTTTTAGAACTGAAAATCTAGTAATATGCATATTGAACTATTAAAATGAGTCTGGAGACATCTCAGGCACTTTTATGTTGATGTATTGTGCTGACTTCAGTGTCAAGAGTGTGTTTTTAATAATATACTTAATTTGTAAGCGCCAGTCAAAACTCTCATGGTCACTTTACAGTCACAGGATACACTTTTCTGTGGAATTAACTCAAATAGAGAGCGAGCTAGCTAGCTAATAGGTAGCTAATAAATAGCTAGCTAGATAACTAGCCAGGTAAATATCTATATAGCTAATAGATAGCAAATATATATCAAAATGCTAGGTAGCTAGATGAATCACTGCCTTGGGAAACAGATGCAAATGATGTTTTTGGCCTAAAATTAACAAATAAATGCAACAAAAGCACATGATCCTAGGGCCTTGTTGACACTAAATACATTGTCATATTTCAACCAAAAATATATGTTCTAAGAAAATACTATGAGCGGTACGGAAATATGAATGTGCAGGGATTTTTTTTTGTATAATTAAAATACATATACTGTACATACAAATAACGAGTGAACTTTTGGAAATGCAATTTAATGAAAGTGTAACGTTAAACTGAATTTATTTATTCAGGTGTAGGCGGGGGCGACAGCGCCCCCCGTTGGTCGTCAACCAGATCATGACAGTACCCCCCCTTCAAGGGGCTGCTTATATCCACTCGGCCGAGACCTGGTCCCATACGGCCGTACGGGGTGCCATTCTGAGCCTGGCAGTTCGACGTCCACGCAGAGCCATGCGCCGTCGCGTGAACGTGCGAGAGGGATCGCACTCACGCCCACGACGATCCGTGCCGCGTCTTCGTCCACCCCAGGCCGAGTCCCGTTCCCATCAGGCCGCCGCCCGTCGTATGCTGGAGAGGCAGCGGTTGCCCTCTCCACCGACCGTTCCCTGGCGAGTGGACCTTTTTGGGAGACTGTTGGGACTTCTGGAAGCAGCCCCTTGAAGGGTGGGTACTGTCATGATCTGGTTGACGACCAACGGGGGGCGCTGTCGCCCCCGCCTACACCTCACAGGTGCTGGTCGTCCCGATCAGATTGGCGACCAGCGGGTAGCGACGTCAGCCCTGCCTGCAGCCTCGCAGGTGCTGGTCGTTATAATCAATGACACTTAAAAGGACACCTGGCACGATCATCCGGTGCCGATTCATTGTTTGTTTGCTATATATATATATATATATATATATATATATATATATATATATATATATATATATATATATATATATATATGTATTTAAGAAAATAAAACGAGTATAATGAGGATCAGGAGAAACACAAATACAAAAACAATTGAGGAAAATCTGCTATATAATTCTAATCTGGCTAAAGCACTTTCAGAAGCCCAATATTGATCCTGATCATTTGAGTCAAGCTTGTTGGAGGTGGGAAACATCTAAAACATGCAGGACAGCGACTCGAGGACTACAATTGGCCACACCTTACTCTCATGAACTTCTGTAAACATCATATGAATTCCGAATAATCCCATGTAATATTGAACAAAAACAAAACCCTACACCATATTTGAGTTCCTTTTTAACTGTATTCCTCAACACTTTGAAGCCTCATGAAGTTCAATGTTACCATGAGTGTCTATGTCTGCAATCTCACAGTCAATCACACGCCTTAAGTCTGCAACCTATACAGTGATACCTCGGTTTACGAACCCCTTGGCTTACGAACTTTTCGGTTTACGAATGTTACATTTATAAAAATTTTACCATGGAATACAAACTTTTTTCGTACACGGAGCTGCCTCAATGAGTAATGTGTTGTTCGCGAACGAGCCCGTTCTTTTAACAACAAAATGGTAGCCGTCTGTTTTTGTCCTCTATTCCCCGCCCCCAGTATTCGGTTAAAGCCACGTGATTGGTCAAGAACTCAGCATTCAGGGGGGGTGGTTTAAACATTGAAGAGACAGGCAGACGACAATGAGAGAGTTTCAACTTTGATAGTTCAAAGGCAGAGTGTGGACTGCAAGGTTAAAATATCCCATCAATCAGGCTCCACAAACAACCCGCACAAGCCATCTGTACACTTGATGCATAAAGCTATCAACCCAGCTAAACAGAACACAATTGATGAGGAACTCGATACAATTATCACAGAGAAAGCACTACAAAGGATCATTCCTCAAGATGGTGAACAAAGAAGGTTATGGTCCTCATCAAGTGTTTAATGCTGATGAAACCGGCCACTCCATTCCATGAAGCCATCAACGACCATCACAAAGGTAAATAAAACAACTTTAGTATACAGTATAGTTTATTTCTTTTATTATAATACCATAGCACATTTATTATACGTAAAATAATGTATATTTTGTGTAGTTTTAAGGCTTAGAAAATTAGAAAGTAGAAAATTGTTTTATGGGGACCTGGGAACGGATTATTCTCATTTTAATGGTTTCCTATGGGAAATTCATTTTTGGGATACACACTTTTCGCCTTACACACTCTGTCTGGGAATCAATTAAGTTCGTAAGCCAATGTATCACTGTACCTGGCTTGTAATTAACGGGAAACCTAAAAACATTGTTGTGGTGACATGATGAAGCATCAACTATTTTACAGTCTAAGTGGTGTGGATGGGAGAAGAATTTCGCACATGGTTGAATGCTGATGACCATTAGGGATTGGCTATTGTCATTTTTCTGACGCCTACCACCATCGAGCAATTAGAAGCGTATCCGAGGTGAAGAGATTTCCAGGACAAACACCCTGAGGATTATTGGCATTTGTCTGGTACACAGCAATGTGCAACATGCAGTCATCTCACAAAAGACAATCTGGAGATATGTCAAGTTCCAACTGAAGAGGAGGCGATGATTAAAAGATGGGAGCAGATTTTCCTCAATCAAAGCCAAAATTAATATTTATGGCGTCGATGCAGTCATCGAAATCAGACTCAGCGTTGAGCAACTGGGATGTGTTTCGCATAAATATTCCACACGATGATTGCAATATCATATATAATTTGAAATTCTGGTTCTTAAAGGAAAACCGACACCTCAGGACAAGTTGTGTCCATAATTTGTAAAATGGCTTCAAATGACTTCTACTGAGCGTATTTTACAAAGATTCCACCGCATATAGCTATATTTTACGTCTTAAGACTCGCGCTGAATATTCAGGAAGTCTTGTTTTCGAGTTGGTGACGAGTCCTCACCCTACGTCACTGAAGGAACACTCCTGACTGAGAAAGCGACACCCAATACATTTTGGGTGCTTTGTTTGGTCTGAAAACATCGTGTTGGTGGAATTATAAGGAAAAACACATAAATAACGCAATGGTGAATCGTTCTGTGTCGTACCAACACTACCAATTGCGGTGACACCATAAAAGTGGACACAAATTCTCAGCAGACAAATCAGCCCATTTCTTATGGAGCTTGTGCACCATCTTGTGCATTTTCTGGGACGCTACATTGGAGTCCAGACGGCTTGAATTGATACGGAACGACTTCTTTAATCGATTGCAAACATTTATGCTTTCCTCTTCAGAACTATTTGAATCATATTCATAACTAGATGAGTAACAAGAAAGCATATTCTCGGAATCTGAACTCTCAGAAGCCATTGTTTTGAGTCTGGAGTATTCTGGCGTGCCGTCACAAACAAGGGGGCGGGACCTTCTGAAACTCACCATTTCCGAGGTCATTTTGAAGCAGTTTTGGGACATTTTAAGTCATTTTTATTGGTGTTTTGCATTTGACTAAAAATATCAGCCTGCGTGTTTTGGGTATTTTAGATGCTATAAAACGTTTTTCTGATGTCAGTTAGGAAACAAAAAAATGGTGTCAGTTGTCCTTTAAGTAAGCATGGAATTTCGCAAGTTTGAATTGCTTTTATGGGCCGAATAAAATGATGTGACGGGCCACATTTGGCCCCCGAGCCTCGGCTTTGACACCTGTTCCCTAAGATTTAGGTTACTGAAAGCTAGCTAATTAAACAGAGCGCGTAACACCAATACCTCTTGAGGTGTTATAGCATCTGTTTAATTCCACGTGTAGCTTGATGTACACACAACAAAACAAAAAGTAGCACTCAACTACGATACTTAAACTGTTTTTCTTCTTCAGTAGCATGATGAAACGAATCGGGTTAGCTTATGGCGCAGCGGCTAAATAAAACGTGCTGCCAATTATCGCATCAGGGTGATAAATTATACAAGTACATCTGGAGGGGGGAGAGGGGCAGGAGAGGTATCAAGGGATGGGGCGGGGTGGGAGAGGTGGGAGAAATCGAGTGAGCCAGCGCGTGAACTGAGAAAGACATGAAGTGAAAGTGAGTAGAAAGTGGAGAGAGGAAGACGCAGGACTAAATCTGCCTGGAACATAAAACAACAAGATGGAGTGTATTTATTTCTCGGGAGGTAAGTCATCTCCGTGAAGGGGGGTGTTTTGTGCAGTAAGAAGAGGAATGAAGAGATGAAGGCTGAAGGGCTTGAAAGACTAATGCTTAAGTGCAGGCTAAATACCTGAAACACGGTCAGGCGCAGGAGCTAAATGTTGATTTGACAAAGAGGATGGAAGAGGAAAAGCACTCATCTTGGGTTTAGCTCACAATAATGTGTGTGTATATGAGTGTGTATGTATGTGTGTGTTCGATCGTGGATGAAATTAGGAATAATGGTGATGATTCTTTACAAAAGGCTCCAATCTCCTTAATGCAAAGCTTTCCCAGAGAAGCATTTTTCTCTGTGATTGTCCTTTGCCTTATATTTCTCCCTCTCTCTCCGACTTATTCCCAAAGCCCCACCGCAACTTGTTTGTGTACTTCTACTTCATTCTGCTGCTCCCTGCTCTCGCCATGACGCCGTGACCAAACCGCCATGATACAGTGATACCTTGGATTACGAACTTAATTGGTACCCAGACGGAGTGTGTAAGGCGAAAAGTATGTATCTCAAAAATTAATTTCCCATAGGAAACCATTAAAATGAGAATAATCTGTTCCCAGGTCCCCATAAAACATAATTTTCGAAGTCTTAAAACTACACAAAATATACCTTATTTTACGTATAATAAATGTGCTATGGTATTATACTTAAAGAAATAAACAGTACTGTATAATAAAGTGTTTTTATTTACCTTTGTGATGGTCGTTGATGGCTTGATGGAATGGAGTGGCCGGTTTCATAAGCATTAAACACTTGATGAGGACCATAACCTTCTTTGTTCACCATCTTGAGGAATGATCCTTTGTAGTGCTTTCTCTGTGATAATTGTATCGAGTTCCTCATCAATTGTGTTCTGTTTAGCTGGGTTGATAGCTTTATGCATCAAGTGTACAGATGGCTTGTGCGGGTTGTTTGTGGAGCCTGATTGATGGGATATTTTAACCTTGCAGTCCACACTCTGCCTTTGAACTATCAAAGTTGAAACTCTCTCATTGTCGTCTGCCTGTCTCTTCAATGTTTAAACCACCTCCCCTCACTGCTGTGTTCTTGACCAATCACGTGGCTTTAACCGAAGACTGGGGTGGGGAATAGAGGACAAAAACAGTCGGCTGCCATTTTGTTTATGGAAGACGGGCTTGTTCGCGAACGACACATCACTCATTGAGGCAGCTCTGTGTATGAAAAAAGTTCGTATGCCAAGGTAATATTGTCATAAATGTAACGTTCGTAAACCGAAAAGTTTGTAAGCCAAGGGGTTCGTAAACCGAGGTATCACTGTACTTGAAAAGAGAGACAACATATTTTCGATCCCATTGGGATAGTTTCAAACTGTTTTGAAGACATGAAAAGGAAAGAATATCCAGTGCTTTAGTCAACACAAAAAAATGGAAACTGGTAAAATAACGTAATATGAGGGTTAAAAATAACAAGCATCACTCAATAAAAGTTATGTGAATGTCCAGTCAACCACAGTCAACAAATCACAGAATAAAGAACTAATAAAGGCAAATCCAATCCAATCCAACCAGCAGGCCGGTATGTTGTTTGAACACGAAAACAGCTCTGTTACTGACAAGAAGCAATTAACATTTGCGAAAAGACACATGTGAGATCTATTCTGGTGACATATAAAGGCAATACAGTTTACGAATGACTACAGCTACACCAGAGCACTACGGCTTCGAGAATGTGCTTACTACGTCACATCCACGCCAGGACGAACAAAAATAATGATTGCGGTCTGTGGGCAGCAAGACTTGTACGATACAACCAATTTCTAACACATTTCAAAAAGATGCGTAGTTGCTGTGTAAGCATATGGACTTTTTTTAGTAGCTTTAGAACCAAGATCATTTGAGCAAAGGCCCCGCCCACTTGAATGGCTAAGATATGAAATATTCATCCCTTTTCATTTCATTAATGTCAAAGATGTTGTAAATGTAATGTTTATATGCAGTTTTTGAAGAATATTTGGGGTTTAAAGGACAACCGACGCCTCCAGACAAGTTGTGTCCATAATTTGTAAAATCCCTTCAAATGACTTCTACTGAACGTATTTTACAAAGATTCCACCGCATATAGCTATATTTTAAGACTTGCGCTGAATATTCAGGAAGTCTCGTTTTTCAGTTGGTGACAATGCCTGACGTGACATCACGTCTGGAACGCTCCTGACCGAGAAAACGACGCACAGTGCATTTTGGGTACGTTGTTTGGTCTGAAAACTTCGTGTTGATCCGTGTTGATGGCGAAATTAGAAGGAAAACACATAAATAACGCAATGGTGAATCGTTGTGTGTTGCACCAAGACTACTATTTGATACTAGTTGACACAAATTCCCAGCAGACAAATCAGCCCATTTCCAACGGAGCTTGGGCGCCATCTTGTGCATTTTCTAGGACCCTACATTGCAGTCCAGACGCCTCAAAATGACACGGAAGGACTTCTTTAATCGATTGCAAACATTTATGCTTTCCTCTTCAAAACTATTTGAATCATATTCATAACTGGATGAGTAACAAGAAAGCATCTCTCTGAAGCCATTGTTTTGACTCTCGAGCAGGGCATTTTGTGATGGTGTATCCTGGCGTGACGTCACAAACAACGAGGCGGGACTTTCTGAATCTTGCCATTTCTGAGCTCATTTTGTGGCAGTTTTGGGACATTTTAAGTCATTTTTATTCATGTTTTGCATTTGACTAAAAATATAATCCTGCATGTTTTGGGTATTTTAGATGCTATAAAATGTTTTTTAGGAAACAAAAAAATGGGGTCGGTTGTCCTTTAAACATACATTCGATACAAAATATAGCACTGAAGCAACTTACGAACAAATTCACCTTACGAACGTTAGGAACGTATCTTGTTCGTAAATTGGGGAGCGTCTGTACATGAGACAGATTAGATTGCTCTTAAATGAGCTATAATAAAATGAGTTATTTGTCGCAGAGGATAAAGAATAAATGCCTGTGATGATTGATGTACAGTAAAGTCTCGTTATATCGATATCAGATATATCGATAGTCCCGGTTATATCGATACTATTTCTATGCACGCACGGAGAAAATTACATGCAAACAGGGTCGGATATATCGATAGTCCCGGTTATATCGATATTTTTTCGGGCTCCCTTGAATATCGATATAACGAGACTTTACTGTATTGCTTCTTTGTTTGCGTTCAAATGGTTGTTGCTAAAATGTGGTTAAAAGACAGCTGCACTGATGCTTTTCAACTTTCAAGAACTACCTTGATTTGGATTAAAGGCATTTTTTTTCTTTGTCCATGTCCAGTTGTATGCCTGAAGGCCACCAAAGTAGCCAAAGTATGAATCATGTCAATTTTAGAAAGACATTTTTCGCATGACTCAATCAGCAGATGAAAAAAGGCAGACTTTGTGAGTCAAACATCTATTCGTGGGGTCATTGCGAAACAAACAGGAACTGCTGGAGCGGGAGAGAAACCATTTAGCGTGACTCAAATGAAACACAGAAAATAAATACTCTAAACAAGAGTGAAAACATTGTGATGAGCCATTGTTGCCATGGTAAATCATAAAAAGATACTTTCTCATATAGGGAAATAGCTTCTTCCTGCACATAAATCAGACACGTCCAAAGTCCGGCCCGGGGGCCAAATGCGGCCCGTAGTCAATCTTCATCCGGCCCGCAGCCTCCATCATAAAATCAATTACATCTGGCCCACATGTAGAATTAATGCTGTTACCACCGTGTGTTAAGTGCTTGGGAAGATTGAGAGATATAATAATAATAATAATACATTTCGTTTCTAAGCGCCTTTCAAAACTCTCAAGGTCACTTTACAGTCACAGGATAAATTTTTCTGCGGGTGAGCAGCGGCAGCCACACGCGCCAGCGTTCACTCAACCCGGAATAACTCAAATAGATAGAAAGCTAGCTCACTAGTTAGAGATACTTACACAATCAATTAGTATCACAGAATCAATACCGCAATAATTTAGCCCTTGACAACGAGTCATTTGGAAAACTTGTTTTGTTTTTTTGTTTTTTTTTTATCCAAAATTTTGGGGATTGTGGCACAACCATGTTTTAACCCAGTTTTACTTAAGAAAATAATTGCCTTACGCGGGGCAATTAAGTTGATACCGTGAGGGATAGCGAGACGATAAATTACAGCTACAATAGTTCCTGTAGGAATATGACTGCCATATTTTTCATGAGGTGAAGTGCGAAAGAATGAATATATATATAAAAAAAACTAGATTTCAATTGACAATTAACAGCACCGTTGAATGTTTGATTGTTAATGCCGCAACATAAAAAAATATGAAGTACTACTCAAGCACGACAGTTAACGCCGGGAATGTGAACACCTTCTTAAGATGACACAGCAACATTCATTCAAGGAAGACACATTTTCGGGCTGCCTGCATTAGCATGATGACAGATATTTCATGTCACATATATATATACAGTAAAGTCTCGTTATATCAATATCGGATATATCGATAGTCCCGGTTATATCGATACTATTTCTATGCACGCACGGAGAAAATTACATGCAAACAGGGTCGGATATATCGATAGTCCCGGTTATATCGATATTTTTTCGGACTCCCTTGAATATCGATATAACGAGACTTTACTGTATATCACGGCATCTGACTTTTGCTTCTCTCATGGTAAAATTACATCTATACAAAGTCTGAATAAAACAAACATATTTCTGTATATCTGTGTAAAGTCTCAGTCGGGCAGGAGTGGTCCATGGATTAAAAGGTTTCTTAAACCGTTATCGTACTTCTTTGAAGGTGTCGGACGTTTCGCTTCTTATTCGAGATGCTTCTTCAGCGAACTAAAGTCTTGCTGATAGTTTCGGCCCTATATATATCCCTACTATGCAGACGTGGTGTGCTGGACGCTGCTATGATTGGTCCCTGCTGTCAGGTTAGGGGGAACAGAGGATTACTCCCTGCGGCGCCACTGATTACTTCTATTGTTAAGACTGACGACTGGTCTGATTGCCTCATTTACCCTGGTATTCCCTCAATCGGCAGCACATATGAACCTAAAAGCTAGCAACCACTCTTTTGACGACAATGAGGTCAAAATCTTAGCGAAAGAAAATAGATGGTTTGAAAGGGGAGTAAAAGAAGCTATTTTCATAAAACAGCAAAATCCTTCACTAAACCGCCATGGTCGGGTGAGGTTCAATTTGCATCGTTTGTACAACATTAGGCAACGTTAGGCAACATATGCTTAGTTATGCTGATGAGGTGATACCAGAGTAAATGGGGCAATCAGGCCAGTCGTCAGTCAGAACAATAGAAGTAATCAGTGGAGCCGCAGGGAGTAGTCCTCTGTTCGTTATCTACAACGGTCTAATGGATCGAGGTTTATACACCATCAGAGCAAAGTCATTTTTACAGAAATATCACTCTCTGACAAAAACTGCTTGTAACATAGAGAAATTACTATTTGGTAGACCTACCGAGCCCGGCAAAGCACCAGAGGGTGCTGGTGATTAGTTTGCACGCGGGCTGAGCCCCGAGGGGCCCATTCAAGCCTCTATGGTTGCTTTGAGGCATGGCCATTAAAATGTTTATTTTTAACTTGCCATGAAGTGTGAATGTTCATCACACCTAGCTCTCGCGAGAGTATTGTTGTGTACCGTAGACAACTCCCAAAGCTCAAAGGCTCACAGTCGTGTGTCTTTGCAGCACTTAAAAATCATCAAGATCCAATTCTGAATAAAGGAAAAAAACAAGTGATCCACAGACATGACTTCCCCACGGCAGCACAGTGTCAGCGAGTGCATATGTGTTTTTATTAAGTCTTCGATTGTTTTTGGCAAGCGTGACACACATTCCGGTCCCGTATGACTTCGAACCAACTGTCAAAGGAAGCTACAGACTGGCTGCACGTCAATCCAAAAATCAGGCATTTCGTGTGTGTGTTTTGTCTGTGTACTTTTCAGACTAAAACTCAGTGAGATGTACTCACTGGACCGTTACGACCTACTGAACCCGTAAGAGAGCTCATAGAGCCCAGTAAAAGTGAAGTGACAGGCAGCAGACGCGCGCGCACACACACACACAGAACACACAAACACACACACACATTCCTGTTTTGTGAGGTCCGGATAACTCCAGATAAGGAGTGAGGACCACCGTTGCTGATAAGTTCAGAAAAGAACTAGTTTTACATTTGAACACTAAATGTCACCACATTTCCCACTTCAACTTCTTTAAAAACAAAGAAATAAAAAGTGGACTTGAAACTGAAATAACGGCAGGAGTGAGTTTTCTGAATGGGTGCATTCAAAGTCCTCACCCCTGTAGTGAATTTGGTTAAAATATCATTTTACTTTTTGTGGTATGAACTCTTTCCTCTCATTAATCACGCACACACACACATAAACACACACACAGTGTGTAAATAAGTGTGTGTATCCAAGTGAAATGAAAATACACAACAAAAAATCATTTTGGGTGAATTTGTGAGGACCTCTGCGAAACTTTAATAGATGCATATATAGACCCTCTAGAAGCCGTTAGAAACAACAACTTGTGAGGACTGGCCAAAAGGTCCTCACTTGTCAAAAATGTCCTCACTATGTATGGTATAAAATGTTAGTGGTCCTCAAAAGACTAGTCATACACACACAAACACATACACACACACATTCCTGTTTTGTGAGGCCATGATAACTCCAGATAAGGAGTGAGGACCACCGTTGCTGATAAGTTCAGAGAAGAACTAGTGTTACATTTGAACACTAAATATCACCACATTTCCCACTTCAACTTCTTTAAAAACAAAGAAATAAAAAGTGCACTTGAAACTGAAATAAAAGCAGGAGTGAGTTTTCTGAATGAGTACATTCAAAGTCCTTGAGTTTTCTGAATGGGTGCATTCAAAGTCCTCACCTCTGTAGTGAATTTGGTTAAAATATCATTTTACTTTTTGTGGTATGGACTCTTTCCTTTCATTAATCACGCACACACACACATAAACACACACACAGTGAGTAAAAAAGTGTGTATCAATGTGAAATGAAAATACACAACAAAAAATCATTTTGGGTGAATTTGTGAGGACCTATGTGAAACTTTAATAGATACATATATAGACCCTCTAGAAGCCGTTAGAATCAACAACTTCTGAGGACTGGCCAAAAGGTCCTCACTTGTCAAAAATGTCCTCACTACGTATGGTATAAAATGTTAGTGGTCCTCAAAAGACTAGTCATACAAAAACACACACACAAACACACACAATGTATAGAACCCCCAACAATCGCCCATTCATTATGTTCCAGACCCAACTCTGCTAGATGAAAACCCCTAATATAAAAACATAAAATTTGTGTTTATTATTTTAGCTTTATTTTAGCCTTCTCACTTCTCCCGACACACCCGCACACGTTTTGAAATACACTCACAGTTTTTATACATTTTAACACATTTGAAACTGAAAATGTGTATACCAAACAGAAAAATACGCACTATGGCATGGATTGTTTTGTACATAAAGGATGTGGATCTCGACACAGGCGTCCATTATACACACAAACCCCCAAACAACGGACGCACAGGGCTCATACACTATAGGCTTAGACCACTGGCGGGCTATAGATTTCATCGCTTGGCCTTCAGTAGTGCTATGTCTGAATCAATCCAGACTGACTAAAGTGTGGTGTGATTTACTATTTAAGTCCACTGGAGCCTATCATTAGCCAGGAAATAACTGACCGACCTTTCTTAATGATGTCCATTTTTTTCCATGAAAAGTCCATCTTGAAAATGGCTTTAACAGTAAATCGCCAACCAAATCCATTTCTTCTCCTCCTTCAGCCATTGTGGGTTGACAAAATGCTATTAAATCAACACAATATATTTGTTTATGCTGCTCACTAGCGATACCGTGTGCTAGCTAATGCCAGTAAGCCCTTGTCAATCGTGGCTTGTGAGTAGGGCAGTTTTCGCAAACTATGATTGGCTAACCAATTGTAGTTGGTAAACTATGATTGACGAGTGACTAGCCGATACTATTTGGTCTACTATGATTGACGAGTGACTAACCAATCGTAATTTGCGAAAACTGACGTCGACCAGTGCCCTCAAAAAGGCGTTGGTACCAGGTAGATTTCTGACCCTGGTAACAAATGATGGCTGAAATGTGATTGGTTAAATGCTTAAATACGAAAACACACATATGGGAGCAGTACAACAGAGTAAAAGTAATAAAAGTGGAAGCGTTTGTTAAATTGTTGGGGTTGTCGGAGTTATATTCAGTTATATTCTGATTCTGATTTTGATGGTTTTGGCATGTTTGTGTGATTGGTTGGAGGAGGGGAGGTTGTGTTTGTCGCGTCACCGGAGAAGGGCGTGTTCGGGTGAGTTCACAGTTCACGAGACGAGACGTAAAAAAATATAAAAGGAAACAGCTGCATTGAAACAAAGTCAATCTCTTCTTCCTTAGCAATCCTTGAAATAGAGCCCTCCACACATACATAAATACAAACCCCTCAACTGTGAGACAATTTGGAATTATTTCATAAGAATTCATGGACAAAATATAATTAATATTAATAATAATAATAATAATAATTATAATAAACAAGAGAAAGAGCTACGCAGAAAATGCGATCATTAACATCAGTCCGTGATTCAGATATTTTTAGGCCAGCAGAGAAGACTTTGCAGGCCTTGACAGTCCGCCACTGATTTTAACGCATTTGTAACACAAAAGTGAATGCCAAAGAGAAAAAATACACAATAAGGCATGGGTTATTTTGTACATAAAGGCACGGGCGTGCGTCCATTATACACTAAAAGATGAAAAATGTAGGTGCAGTGCCCCTACACTATACCACGGGTTGGGAACCTTTTTGACTAAGAGAGCCATAAAAGTAAAATATTTAGAAATGTTTTTCAGTGAGACACACACACACACGCACACGCATACAAACACGCACACACACACGCACACAATTTCAACAAAATGTCAGAATATATTATTTAAAATAAATGTGTCACTCACCATTATTATGTTTATTAAGTCTTCGATTGTTTTTGGCAAGCGTGACACACATTCCGGTCCCGTATGACTTCGAACCAACTGTCAAAGGAAGCTACAGACTGGCTGCACGTCAATCCAAAAATCAGGCATTTCGTGTGTGTGTTTTGTCTGTGTACTTTTCAGACTAAAACTCAGTGAGATGTACTCACTGGACCGTTACGACCTACTGAACCCGTAAGAGAGCTCATAGAGCCCAGTAAAAGTGAAGTGACAGGCAGCGGACGCGCGCACACACACACACACACACACACAGAACACACAAACACACACACACATTCCTGTTTTGTGAGGTCCGGATAACTCCAGATAAGGAGTGAGGACCACCGTTGCTGATAAGTTCAGAAAAGAACTAGTGTTACATTTGAACACTAAATGTCACCACGTTTCCCACTTCAACTTCTTTAAAAACAAAGAAATAAAAAGTGGACTTGAAACTGAAATAACGGCAGGAGTGAGTTTTCTGAATGGGTGCATTCAAAGTCCTCACCCCTGTAGTGAATTTGGTTAAAATATCATTTTACTTTTTGTGGTATGAACTCTTTCCCTTCATTAATCACGCACACACACACATAAACACACACACAGTGTGTAAATAAGTGTGTGTATCCAAGTGAAATGAAAATACACAACAAAAAATCATTTTGGGTGAATTTGTGAGGACCTCTGCGAAACTTTAATAGATGCATATATAGACCCTCTAGAAGCCGTTAGAAACAACAACTTGTGAGGACTGGCCAAAAGGTCCTCACTTGTCAAAAATGTCCTCACTATGTATGGTATAAAATGTTAGTGGTCCTCAAAAGACTAGTCATACACACACAAACACATACACACACACATTCCTGTTTTGTGAGGCCATGATAACTCCAGATAAGGAGTGAGGACCACCGTTGCTGATAAGTTCAGAGAAGAACTAGTGTTACATTTGAACACTAAATATCACCACATTTCCCACTTCAACTTCTTTAAAAACAAAGAAATAAAAAGTGCACTTGAAACTGAAATAAAAGCAGGAGTGAGTTTTCTGAATGAGTACATTCAAAGTCCTTGAGTTTTCTGAATGGGTGCATTCAAAGTCCTCACCTCTGTAGTGAATTTGGTTAAAATATCATTTTACTTTTTGTGGTATGGACTCTTTCCTTTCATTAATCACGCACACACACACATAAACACACACACAGTGAGTAAAAAAGTGTGTATCAATGTGAAATGAAAATACACAACAAAAAATCATTTTGGGTGAATTTGTGAGGACCTATGTGAAACTTTAATAGATACATATATAGACCCTCTAGAAGCCGTTAGAATCAACAACTTCTGAGGACTGGCCAAAAGGTCCTCACTTGTCAAAAATGTCCTCACTACGTATGGTATAAAATGTTAGTGGTCCTCAAAAGACTAGTCATACAAAAACACACACACAAACACACACAATGTATAGAACCCCCAACAATCGCCCATTCATTATGTTCCAGACCCAACTCTGCTAGATGAAAACCCCTAATATAAAAACATAAAATTTGTGTTTATTATTTTAGCTTTATTTTAGCCTTCTCACTTCTCCCGACACACCCGCACACGTTTTGAAATACACTCACAGTTTTTATACATTTTAACACATTTGAAACTGAAAATGTGTATACCAAACAGAAAAATACGCACTATGGCATGGATTGTTTTGTACATAAAGGATGTGGATCTCGACACAGGCGTCCATTATACACACAAACCCCCAAACAACGGACGCACAGGGCTCATACACTATAGGCTTAGACCACTGGCGGGCTATAGATTTCATCGCTTGGCCTTCAGTAGTGCTAGGTCTGAATCAATCCAGACTGACTAAAGTGTGGTGTGATTTACTATTTAAGTCCACTGGAGCCTATCATTAGCCAGGAAATAACTGACCGACCTTTCTTAATGATGTCCATTTTTTTCCATGAAAAGTCCATCTTGAAAATGGCTTTAACAGTAAATCGCCAATCAAATCCATTTCTTCTCCTCCTTCAGCCATTGTGGGTTGACAAAATGCTATTAAATCAACATAATATATTTGTTTATGCTGCTCACTAGCGATACCATGTGCTAGCTAATGCCAGTAAGCCCTTGTCAATCGTGGCTTGTGAGCAGGGCAGTTTTTGCAAACTATGATTGGCTAACCAATTGTAGTTGGTAAACTATGATTGACGAGTGACTAGCCGATACTATTTGGTCAACTATGATTGACGAGTGACTAACCAATGGTAATTTGCGAAAACTGACGTCGACCAGCGCCCTCAACAAGGCATTGGTACCAGGTAGATTTCTGACCCTGGTAACAAATGATGGCTGAAATGTGATTGGTTAAATGCTTAAATACGAAAACACACATATGGGAGCAGTACAACAGAGTAAAAGTAATAAAAGTGGAAGCGTTTGTTAAATTGTTGGGGTTGTCGGAGTTATATTCAGTTATATTCTGATTCTGACTTTGATGGTTTTGGCATGTTTGTGTGATTGGTTGGAGGAGGGGAGGTTGTGTTTGTCGCGTCACCGGAGAAGGGCGTGTTCGGGTGAGTTCACAGTTCACGAGACGAGACGTAAAAAAATATAAAAGGAAACAGCTGCATTGAAACAAAGTCAATCTCTTCTTCCTTAGCAATCCTTGAAATAGAGCCCTCCACACATACATAAATACAAACCCCTCAACTGTGAGACAATTTGGAATTATTTCATAAGAATTCATGGACAAAATATAATTAATATTAATAATAATAATAATAATAATAATAATAATTATAATAAACAAGAGAAAGAGCTACGCAGAAAATGCGATCATTAACATCAGTCCGTGATTCAGATATTTTTAGGCCAGCAGAGAAGACTTTGCAGGCCTTGACAGTCCGCCACTGATTTTAACGCATTTGTAACACAAAAGTGAATGCCAAAGAGAAAAAATACACAATAAGGCATGGGTTATTTTGTACATAAAGGCACGGGCGTGCGTCCATTATACACTAAAAGATGAAAAATGTAGGTGCAGTGCCCCTACACTATACCACGGGTTGGGAACCTTTTTGACTAAGAGAGCCATAAAAGTAAAATATTTAGAAATGTTTTTCAGTGAGACACACACACACACGCACACGCATACAAACACGCACACACACACGCACACAATTTCAACAAAATGTCAGAATATATTATTTAAAATAAATTGTCACTCACCATTATTATGAATAGTTTTCCGTTCCTCATGATTGGTAAAAAAATTCAGCCAAACGATCGGAATGGAAGTCAACTTGCCGGGTCCATAGGCAAAGCTACTGCTAGTTAGCCTGCACACTGCTCATTAGCTTGCACGCTTGCTTTCTGCTGTCTCTCACAGAAGTATATTGATGCTAACATTAGCATGTGGCTTGAGATTGATATTCAACTGATTCATTCATCGTATTGTTTCATTAGAAATTCGAATCGCGGCAGAACTTTTTGTCTCCAGTGTACGAAACTCAACCAGTCATTTTTTACTTGTCAGGCTTATTGAAAAGGGGGCGTTTACCTGTTTCAACATCAACGGCCATAGGTCAGTATCATCCAATCAAAATTGATCTTTCGCCAACTGCCGCCCAAACAGGAAATGAACAGCAAAAAAGCGACAATATGTACAGTACAGTATTTAGTTTTATCGGCGAGCCAGATGCAATCATCAAAAGAGCCATATATGGTTCGCGAGCCATAAGTTCCCGACACCTGACCTATACGCTTAGACAGACACACATATTACACACGGAGCGTATTTGGACGAGCGCGCTCCCAAACGGACACGCACGCTTTCCAGACGAGTGCTGGGGAGCAGACTACAAAGTACCCTGAAGGTGACCAAAGTTGTTCCTGAACGCATCAGGTTTACGTACCGGTCCAGAAGTACTACAAGTGGGGAAGCTACGGAAGCCGGTGGGGTGTAAATCAGACTTTTTAGACGCACGTACGTATTTCGCTCTTTTGCGCTGAGTAGGGGGACACTGCGCCCTTTGACGAGGAAGAGGCGGAGGAAGAGGACGGGGGAGGAGGTGGTGTAGGGAGACGAGTCTGCACTGTGGTGTGCGCGATGACGAGACGCTGTTGTGGACTTGCTGGGCAGCCGAGTGGATTCGACTGGACTTGCGGGGCAGCCGAGTGGATTCGACTGGACCCGCGGTTGTGAAAACACTTCCTTGGAGGTGAGCGCGTCTCTCTTGCTCTCGCTTGGTGACAAATAATGCGATCGGAGGAAAGGAGTAGAACTCGCTTATGGGAATTTGCTGGAGCCGATCGAACGTGTGCTAAGTTAGGGAATGCTTTTGACACGAGAAGCCCAAGGGGAAGCAACAAAAGTGAAGGGGGAAAAAAAACGTGGGGGCGAAGGTAGGATGCGTGTCGGCTTAATGGAGCTTGCGATGGCTTGCAAGGCTGCTCTTTTCGTCTTCTTTTATTGTCAGCCGACTGGTGTTAAATGTGAAAAGTGTGCATTTGAACACGTTTGCTTTATATAGACACGCTTGGCGGGGAGGGAAAAAAGAGACAGTTGGTAAGATTAAAGTCAGAGATAATACTTTGAGGAATTGCGTGGATTTTTTTTCCTCTCTCTATCACATCCGCGCTTCTGCTGCTTGTGTGACACAAATCGTGTGTTGTGTGTGTGTGTGTGTGTGTGTGTGTGTGTGTGTGTGTGTGTATATACGTTCCCCAACGGACATGCCCTTATGTTTCACTTGCAGCACCTGCAACCTCTCTCTCGCTCTCTCTCTCTCTCTCTCTCTCTCGCTCTCTCTCTGTCTCTGTATATCTCTCTCTTTCTTTCTCTCTCTCTTTCCCTCTCTCAATCTCTGTATCTCTTTCTTTCTTTCTCAATCTCTCCCTCTCCGTCTTCTCTCTCTCTCTCTCTCTCTCTCTCTCTCTCTCTCTCTCTCTCTCTCTCTCTCTCTCTCTCTCTCTCTCTCTCTCTCTCAATCTCTGTCTCCCTCTTTCTCTCTCTCTCAATCTCTGTCTCCCTCTCTCTCTCTCTCTCTTTTTCCCTTTCTCTCAATCTCTGTCTCTCTTACGTTCTCAATGTCAACCTCTCCCTCTCTCCTCTCTCTCTCTCTCCCCTCTTTCTCTCTCTGTCTTCTCTATCTCTCTCGCCTCTGTCTCTCTCTCACTATCTCTGTCTCGCTCTCTTTTTCTGTCTCTCTCGTTCTCTCTTTCCCTCTCAATCTCTGTCTATCTGTCTTTCTCACTCTCAATTTCTCCCGCTCTCTCTTTCTCTATATATCTATCTATCAATCTGTCTCTCTCTCTCTCTCTCTCTCTCTCTCTCTCTCTCTCTCTCTCTCTCTCTCTCTCTCTCTCTCTCTCTCTCTCTCTCTCTCTCACTCCCTCTATCAATATCTCTCTCTGTCTTCTCTATCTCTCTCGCCTCTGTCTCTCTCTCACTATCTCTGTCTATCTGTCTTTCTCACTCTCAATCTCTCCCGCTCTCTATATATCTATCTATCAATCTCTCTCTCTCTCTCTCTCTCTCTCTCTCTCTCTCTCTCTCTCTCTCTCTCTCTCTCTCTCTCTCTCTCTCTCTCTCTCTCTCTCTCTCTCTCTCTCTCTCTCTCTCTCTCTCTCTCTCTCTCTCTCTCTCTCTCTCTCTCTCTCTCTCTCTCTCTCTCTCTCTCTCTCTCTCTCTCTCTCTCTCTCTCTCTCTCTCTCTCACACACACACCTCCCATCTCATTTGAGGCTGTATACACACTCATATGTACAAGCAAAGGATGAACAGTCATTTCGGGCAATCGTGTCACTCCCCACCAAAGCTGCACAGGGCACTGGATTAACCAAGAAAGGCAGAGTGGAACTGATGGATGGGTGGATGTGGGTGATGGACTGTTAAAAAAAAAAAAAAAAAAAGGAAACGCTAAAGAGTGATAGGCCGGATGAGTTGGGTGAGGTTGCGAGGGAGAAAGCAGCACGGAACACGAGATTAAAGTGTAATGTCCGAGGGAGGGAGGGAAAGAGGGAGGCAGAGCGGTGGAATCCAGGGCAAGTCGTGCGGTACAGGGAATGTGGTGAGAATGAAGAAGAGGAGAAGGCGGCAAATGCTCTTCCTTCATGCCTCCATTCCCCCCTTTTTGATCTCCTCTTATTCAGACCCAGCAGCAGAAGAGCACCGCTTACATAACACCCAATTCCAAACACAATTAAGCAAAAAGGAGACGCACAATGGGCACCTCAGACGTTGCCGAATTAAAGGAAAAGAAAAATAGCATTTGCTTGAATTTGTCAGGCAAGCAGACATTTTTTTTTTGAAATGACTAAAAGTCCTTCAACTTTGTTTACCAAGGTAACACAAAAGAGAGGATGGTTTCTGATGTGTATGCACGTGTTGTCCTTAAAGGACAACCAATGTCACTTTTTTGTTTCCTAACTGACATCAGAAACACATACCCAAAACACGCAGTATGATATTTTTAGTCAAATGCAAAACACCAATAAAAATGACTTAAAGTGTCCAAAATCTGCAAAAAATTGAGCTGCGAATTGGGCATTTTCAGAAAGTCCCACCCCCAGTTTGTGACATCACGCCAAGACGCCTTGCATTGCTTGTGAATCAAAACAATGGCTTCAGATTCGGAGATTATGCTTTCTTGTTACACATTCAGTTATGAATATGATTCAAATAGTTCTGAAGAGGAAAGCATACATGTTTGCAATCGATTAAATAATTCATTTTGAGGCAACATTGGGGGGAAATGGATCACCAAGAAAGAGGCAGAAAATGGCGACCGAGCTCCTGTGAGGAATTAATCAGCCCGTTTCCACAGGCTAATAAATTCCTTATATGGAGCTTGGTCGCCCTCTTCTGGCTCTTTTTGGTGCAACATGACGTTTTCAGACCAAATAAGCACAGCAAAATGCATTGACGTGATGGAAGGACTGCGACAATGTGTCCTTTTTTTTTTTTTCGGTCAGGGGCGTTCCTTCAGTGACGTCACGTACAGACTCGTCACCAACTCAAAAACAAGACTTCCGGAATATTCAGCGCGAGTCTTAAAACGTAAAATAAAGCTATATGCGGTGGAATCTTATTAAAATACGCTCAGTAGAAGTCATTTGAAGGCATTTTACAAATTATGGACACAACTTGTCCGGAGACGTCGGTTGTCCTTTAAATCTTATCATTGGGAGGTTTGAAAAAAAACATTCATATTACCCTCCAGCGTTTTCTGGGTGAAATGACCTCCACTGTCATATTCGATGTCTATCAAACAGTGAGAAAAATGTCATGAATACCAATTTGGAAAAAAGTATATAGGTTGAATAAACAATAAAAAATGCATTGTGAAATCCTTTCCCACATGTATGGGTATGAAAGTAAATATCTGTACCATGAAAGACAAAATAAAATAAAAATTGCGCTATAAGGAAATTGTTCATCTAGGTATTTATTTATATATTTATGCGTTTATTTATTTGTTTGTTCATCTGTGTTTATTTGTTCATTATTTATTTATCAATCTGTTTATTTATTCATTCATGTATTTATTTCTTTATCTATTTATTTATTCATGTACCTATTTGTTTGTTCATCTACGTGTTCATCTGTTCATTTATTTATTTATTGATTTCTTTATTCGTTTATCAATGTATTTATTTATCAGTCTATTTATTTATTTTTGTATTCAGTCATATATTTATTTATTTATTTATTTATTTATGTAGTTATTTGGGCGTTTATTAATGTATTTGTTCGTTCATGTATTTATTTCGCTATTTATGTATGTGTTTATTTATTTGTTCATGTACAGTAAAGTCTCGTTATATCGATATCGGATATATCGATAGTCCCGGTTATATCGATACTATTTCTATGCACGCACGGAGAAAATTACATGCAAACAGGGTCGGATATATCGATAGTCCCGGTTATATCGATATTTTTTCGGACTCCCTTGAATATCGATATAACGAGACTTTACTGTATGTGTTTATTTCTTCATTATTTATGTATTCATCAGTCTATTTATTTATTCATTCAGTCATTTTTTGTTTATTTGTTCATGATTTATTATTTTATGTATTCATTAGTCTATTTATTTATGTATTTATATGTTTATTTATTTGCTTGTTTATTTATGTTTATTTGTTCATTATTTATTTATTAGTCTATTTATGCACTCATTCATTCATTCATTCATTCATTCATTCATTCATTCATTCATGTATTGATTGATTTATGTGTTTATTTATTTATTTGTTCACTTATGTTTATAGGCCACAGGAGGTCGCCATTTTGTGCCTCTTTTCTGGCGATCATTTCCCCCCAATGTTGCCTCAAAATGGCACGGAATAAATTATTTAATCGATTGCAAACATGTATGCTTTCCTCTTCAGAACTATTTGAATCATATTCATAACTGGATGTCTAACAAGAAAGCATATTATCCGAATCTGAAGCCATTGTTTTGATTCTCCAGCAATGCAAGACGTCTTGGCGTGACGTCACGAACTGGGGGCGGGACTTTCTGAAAATGCCCAATTCGCAGCTCAATTTTTTTGTAGATTTTGGACACTTGAAGTCATTTTTATTGGTGTTTTGCATTTGAATAAAAAATATCATACTGCGTGTTTTGGGTATTTTAGATGCTATAAAACGTTTTTCTGATGTCCTTGAATTCAATAACACACAAATTAATATTCAGTTATGATGCAAATCAGAGTTTCAAGTCATTTTATTGAATGCTAAGATCTTAAAAGAGTAATTGATTGAAAATAGAAACATATGAGGGGCATAATGACTGAAATCTGAAGCTATTTCAATCAAAAACATCTCAAGAAGACCTAGTTTCATTATAAGATAGGAAATGATGATTTTTTTGAATCGGAGCTCGAGACTACAACCAAATTGGTCATAGATGTCATATTTTCAGCGTGTCCGTGAAAAAAATTTCATCTGGTAGCGTGATTTCATTTTAACGTTCACATTAATACAAGACATTCTGGTTAAAAGTCATCTTCTTCAATCTTTTCTAGTTTCCATATTGTGCAAACGGCTTGTGTTTTAAAATTCCACACCGACCGCAAATGTGCACGTTGTTCCATTCATGAAATATTTCAGGACTTCGGTATGAATTCCATGCATGCACATCGATCCCCGCATACCCCTCGATAAATATGCTGTGCATTTATAATTATTTTTATAAAAGTAACAACAAAACAGCTCCTAGTTGTTGTGATGTTGAAATACTGGCAGATTTGCTCATGGAAGCGCTCCTCAAAGCAGATGTTCGTTGTTGTTGTTTTTTTTTTTTTTTTTTTTTTGCTCTGGCGCATACGGCGTCGAGAAGCTTTTATGCGCATCGAGTGAAGACGGGTGATAAAATCACCTCAGCCCCCAACATATCATTTATCATCAACGGAGACTCGATTTCTCCACATAAGCATATGACATTGTCTATGTCAACACGTTGAGGAGACATACAGTAGACGTGGCATTTTAATCACAGTATGTACATTAGAGTGGTATGGGTTCTTGCGGGTTGTTGAAGTGTGCGCACATGTCATTAACCCATTCACTGCTATTCCCGATAAAGCGCTGGTCAGACCTCTGGCAATGTTTTTTCCTAAAAGCCTTTTCTAAACAAGAACATCAATATTAACTCATTCACTGCCATTCACAAATGTATTCGGCAATTGAAAATATGACATAAAGAACCATTCCTGAATGTGTTGGTTTTTTTCATGCTTGGGTGCGATAAAGCACTGGCCATGGCCTCTGGCAATGTTTTTTTTTTATCCACAAGGGGCATTTGCCTTTTGTCAATGTTAGAGCTTTGTTACAGCTTTAGCTGTTGTAAAAGTGATATATAAACCAATATCTATGTATTGCATTGTATTTTGGTCAGCCAGCCTCACTTCAAGCACATATAACTCCAGACCCATATAACTTTGGAATTAACAGTTTTTTTTTCTGATGAAAGAAGAAATTATCCTGTGACTGTAAAGTGACCTTGAGAGTTTTGAAAGGCGCTTATAAATGAAATGTATGTATGTATGTATGTATGTATTATTATTGTTATTATTATTATTATTATTAAAGGACAACCAACGTCACTTTTTTGTTTCCTGACTGACATCAGAAAACGTTTTATAGCATCTAAAATACCCAAAACACACAGTATGATATTTTTAGTCAAATGCAAAACACCAATAAAAATGAGTTAAAGTGTCTAAAAACTACTTCAAATTGAAACCGGAAGTGGCCAGTTTCAGTAGGTCCCGCACCCATGTTCGTGGTGTCACGGCAAGACGTCTTGCCTTGCTCGAGAATCAAAACAATGGCTTCAGATTCGGCGAATATGCTGTCTTGTTACTCATCCATTTATGAATATGATTCAAATAGTTCTGAAGAGGAAAGCATACGTTTTCAATCGATTAAATAATTTATTTCGTGTCATTTTGAGGGGGGAAATGTGTCACCGAATGTGTGTCATCTCCGTGGGGAAATGTAGCCCTCAAAAGAGGCAGAAGAGGGTGACAAAGGTCAGTGGAAAGCTCCGTGGAAACGGGCTGATTAATTCCTTACAATTTTTGTCAGTGAATATCAAATAGATGCTCGGTGCCACACACAAGGATTCACCATCACGTTATTTATGTGTTTTCCTTCTAATTTCCCCATCAACACGGATCAACACGAAGTTTTCAGACCAAACAAAGTATTGCAAAATGCATTGAGGTGATGCAAGGTATGTCCTTTCTCGCTGAGGGGCGTTCCTTCAGTGACGTAGGGTGTGGACTCGTCACCAACTCAAAAACAAGACTTACGGAATATTCAGCGCGAGTCTTAAAACGTAAAATATAGCTATATGCGGTGGAATCTTTGTAAAATATGTTCAGTAGAAGTAATTTGAAGTGATTTTACAAATTATGGAAACAACTTGTCCGGCGACGTCGGTTGTCCTTTAAGGTTTGTTCCGCTGAATTGAATGTTTATGTAGTCTTAAAACTCAATATTCTGTGGGTACGGCAATTTCAATGAAAATGACAAAAACCCCGGCACTGGAGTGGACATATTTTTGCACATCAACTGGCAATGAATGAGTTAATGTCCAGTGCTTTCGCGGGCCAAAAAAAATGATGTGGCGGGCCGGATTTGGCCCGCGGGCCTTGACTTTGACACCTGTGCTCTAAAACGTTTTTCTGATGTCAGGACACGAACAAATTGTGTCAGTTGTCCTTTAAGAGATGTGCTTGCAATCCACGCATTGTGTTTTTCTTCAGCAAATGGGTCAGCTCAAAGATTTTCTTGATTACAGTTTATTTGCTGCAAACGTCTGTTGACGCAGCTGCATAAACCTCAACAACGGTGGAAAGAAGAGCAAACAGTCTGACTGAAGCAATTATTTGAAAGATACATTTGAGCAGGCCAGAGGGACGATTATGTTGTTGGGCACATTAGGTTACATTAAGAATGTTGCTGACCAACAAAAAACACGTTGACCTAATTATCATCGCTAGAAATAACCATTGAGTGGATCAATACCTTGTTTCATAAAAACACTAACATATTTTTATGGATGGGATTTAGTAGGAAAATTGCACATCTTTGTTTTTATAGTCAATTCACCCAACTACCCACCTACTGTCACGTTTTGCAATGTGGTGATGGCGGGTGCGGGCAGGAGGGAGCAGGAGGTTGTGTTTGACAAATTGTATTAATATAAAGTCAGCAGGAACAACATCTAAAACATCAAAATCATCTGAACGGAAAAAATACAAAGTATCAAAAGAAAAGCAAGATTAAAAGTCCGCCAAGGTTAAACAAACAAATGCACCGCACACAATGCATACAAATGCATACAACAGAGTACAATGCGTTCAACATCACACAACAGTGCACATTCAACAATGACAATGACAATGACAATGACATTCAACAATTACCCAACCCCAAATGGTTGTGCCGGGGGTCCTTTTGAGTGTCACTGATTGGAAACGACCAGCACCTGTGCAGGTGCAGGCGGGGCCGACAGCGCCCCCCGTTGGTCGCCAACCAGATCATGACACCTACCTGTCTATCTAACTAGTTAGCTAGCTATCAAACTAGCTAGCTAGCTATCTATTGAACTATCTAGCTAGCTATCGAACTAGCTATTGAAGTAGCTATATCGAGCTAGCAAGCAGACAATCAAGCTAGCTATCCAGATAGATATCTATTGAGCTAGCTAGCTGTCTATCCATCTATCTATCCATCTATCCATCCATGCATCCACCCACCCACCTATCTATCTATCTATCTATCTACGACTAGCTACTGAGCGCGCTATCTCTACCACTAGCTACCTAGCGCACTATCTACTACTAGCTACCTAGCTATCGAGCGTGCTATCCATCTATCCAGTTCTATCTAGTTAGCTGGCTATCAAACTCGCTATTGAGCTAGCTCGAGCTAGCTATTGAACTATCTAGCTAGCTATCGAACTAGCTATTGAAGTAGCTATCGAGCTTGCAATCGCGCTAGCTAGCAGGCAACCAAGCTAGCTAGCTATTGAGCTAGCTAGCTGTCTATCCATCTATCATCCATCTATCCATCCACCCACCCAATCCATCCATCCATCTATCCATCCATCTAGCTCGCTATTTAGATAGATAGATAGCGATCTAGCTAGATAGCTATAGCTATTTAGCTAGCTAAACACATATATACAGTATACACACACACACACACTGTATTTTCTGGTGTATAAGGCGCACTGTAGTATAAGGCAAACCCCCAATAAATGGTGCATTTTCAACCTTTTTTTCCATATATAAGGCACACCTTAAATGAATGAAAAATAGCTGTTACAATGGGATGGACTATTCCATCTTGGACCAGAGTGGCTCAAACTAAAGTGGTTCCTTTGCCAAAAAACACATGTTGCCATGGTGGAATTTTGTGGCCACGTTGAGTTTAAGGCTACAGGTCAGCAGCGCAGAGACGCGGCATTTGGTCAAGAGGAAGGGAAGAGGTGTCTGCCGCACTTTGAACAGTAGCCCGTCTCCTGTCCTGAGGCCATATGACCTTCTTTTCGAATAAATTCACCTTCTGTGATGTCTACCTCTCATTATTTTCCCAAATAAAATTGCACATCCTACACCTCGAGGCACTCCAAGACAGTCGAGTGCCGGAATTACCTTTTTCACGGACTGGGCTTCATCCTTTTAAAGACTGTCAGCTTTGTGTGCAGGCCTAAAGCCATGGCATTCAACATGAATATTTAACAACAAATGTAAATAATTAATCAGCATGAAAAAGAGGACCGGGCAGTTTCTGTGCATATCACTGCTCATTCTTTGTCAAGCTGTTCACGTTTCCTTCGATGAAAGATTCAAGAATTAGTCTCCATCCAAGTCAACAAAGAGACACACCGATTACGGGTGATGCTAACGCTGCACTATTAGTGTGTGGTCTTTTTAAAAGCGAAGTAGAATTCAATAAAAACGTGTTGGAAGGCACACTTGGACTAATTCAACCCATTGAAATGATTCCCTATTGATTACTGATTGGATTTTCTTGAAGGAGAAAAGGGAGAATGTTTGAATGGTGAAAGTAACTCTTTGTCATCATTCAAAGTGACTGAAAGGAGCTCAGCATTCATACCGGTGTTAAGAAACACGCTAATCCTGCTTTTTTTGCGGTGCTAATATGATTCCAACAAAGGACATTTCGCCTCAGAAACAGATGTGCCACACTCCTCGCAAGCAGCTGCATTCATACTTAGCGTGCTAAATACATGAGAATCTGGGATTTATAATGTCTGTAAAGCGTACAGTAGAAGATATAATACAGTGATACCTTGGCTTACGAACTTCATTGGTTCCCAGACAGTGTGTAAGGCGAAAAGTGTGTATCCCAAAAATTAATTTCCCATAGGAAACCATTAAAATAAGAATAATCCGTACCCAGGTCCCCATAAACATTTTTTTAGTTTCTAATTTTCTAAGACTTCTAAGACAAAATATACCTTATTTTACGTATAATAAATATGCTATTGTATTAAAATTAAATCAATAAACTGTACTATATAATAAAGTCCATTTATTTACCTTTGTGATGGTCGTTGATGGCTTGATGGAATGGCGTGGCCAGTTTCATCAGCATTAAACACTTGATCAGGAACGTAACCTTCTTCTTTGACCATCTTGAGGAATGATCCCTTGTCGGTGCATTCTGTGTGATAATTGTATCTAGTTCCTCATCAATTGTGTTCTGTTTAGCTGGGTTGATAGGTTTTTTGCATCAAGTGTACAGATGGCTTGTGCGGCTTATTTGTGGAGCCTGATTGATGGGGTATTTTAAACTTGCAGTCTACACTCTGCCTTTGAACTATCACTCTCTATCACTATCACTCCTCTCTCACTATCACACTTTGAACTTCCTTTGAACTCCCTCACTGTCATCTCCCTGTCTCTTTAATGTTTAAACCACATCCCCTCACTGCTGTGTTTTTGACCAATCACGTGGCTTTAACCGAAGACTGGGGGCGGGGAATAGAGGAAAAAACAGTTGGCTGCTATTTTGTTGTTAGAAGAACGGGCTCGTTCGCGAACGACACATCATTCATTGAGGCAGCTGCGCGTATGAAAAAAGTTTGGATGCCAAGGTAAAGTTCGTATGCCAAGGTAAAATTTTCATAAATGTAACGTTCGTGAACCGAACAGTTCGGAAGCCAAGGGGTTCGTAAATCACGGTATCACCGTATATAGAAAGCATTGCATATTACATTTGAATTTTTCAGAAGAAAAGGGATATCGAGTGTTTAGCAACTGACGTGAAATGACACTACAACAAAACTCATTGGCACCGTCCTACCCACTCTCGAGGACTTGCACACTGCAAGAATGAAAACAAGGGTGGAAAATCCTACTGGACCTTCCGCACCCTGCCCACCACCTTTTCCAGCGACTCCCCTCAGGCAGGAGCTACCGATCCATGCCCACCAAATCCAGCAGATACTTAAACAGCTTCTTCCCCAGTCGCCATTAAGTCTCTCAACAGTAACCCAAATACAACTGTATAGTGCCTCTTTGCAATTTCTTGATGATGATACTTGTGCAGCGTGTTCTACCGGAGACAAATTCCTCATAATAATAATAATAATAATAATAATATAATAATAATAATAATAATAATAATAATAATAATAATAATACATTTCATTTCTCAGCGCCTTTCAAAACTCTCAAGGTGACTTTACAGTCACAGAATTCTACATATTTGGCAAATAAAGATGATTCTGATTCTAATTGTCATTTATCCCTACCTTGCTTGATGTCCGACTTCAGTTACTAAAGAGTGTAGTTTGTCGTATACAGTATTGTGATTCATATTGCCAAAACAAATTGAAATGTGGTCTCGTCAGACCACAGCATATTCTTCTACTGATTGGCTGTATTTTGGGCTTGTGTTCACATATGGCTTTGAATTTCCATGGCAGAGTTTTAGTTTATGTCAACGTAGGGATAATCTGTCAAATGATGTGGTTTACTGAAGGGTTCCTGTTTGACACACTGATGCATGTTTTTGTTAATGCAATTGTAACTCATTCACGAATTTATTCGGGAATTGAAAATATGACGTAGAGCGCCATTCCCGAATTTGTTTGTGTTTTGTTTTTTTTCATGCTTGGGTGCTGATAAAAGCTGGCCATGGCCTCTGGCGATGATTTTTCTTCATAAAGGGGCAACATTTCCCTTTTTTTTCCATTTTAGCGCTTGGTTCCAGCTTCAGCTGTTGTTAAAGCGCTATATAAACCAATATGTATGTATTGCATTGTATTTTGGATAGCCATCCTCATTTCAAGCTCATATAACCCCAGACCTGAAAAATTTAGGAATTAACTCTTTTTTTTTCCTGATGAAAGAGGAGAGTCTAAAGTTTCTCATGCTGTACATAATCTTTAAGTAATCCAAAAACTCAATATGCTGTTACAATGACAAAAACCCTGGCATTGGAGTGGACACATTTTTGCACATGTCTGGAAATGAATGAGTTAAGTTCCCACTATAAAAGGCTTTTGTTTTCGTTGGCATTCTTGAAGGGACTTTTGCATTTATTGCAATGACGAAGGAAGATTTGAGAAATAAATGCTAATCTAGTAAATTAAAGTAGCACGTCAAGGCATTACCTATTGAATACTGGTTGTAGACCCGAATGCAGTTGCAAATGATTGTTGTACCACAATTTGGTAATTTATCTGGGATCCGTTCCCAGTGTCGGATGGGTGCAAATAAGCAGCAGAGCGGATGGATGGATGGATGGATGGATGGATGGATGGATGGATGGAGCTCATTATCTTCTTTTGCCTTCAAAAGACAGGTGTGGTACCACAGTAGCATGTTGCTATTTAAATGACAGATTTCACAAATTGGAGGAATTAGCATCTTTCTGCTGAGGCGACAGTTATTTCTCGCTTGTCTAGAGCAATGTAACAAAGTGTCTGTTGCTGATGTGCAGTACCGGTATGTTTATTTAGAGCTGCCCGTACAAAAACAGGGGCCCAGCACCCAAGCATGAAAAAAAAAAAAAATCGGGAATGGTGCTGTATGTCATATTTTCAATTCCCGAATAAATTTGTGAATGGCAGTGAATGAGTTAATATTGATGTTTTTGTTTAGAAAAGGCTTTTAGAATTATTTAGAAAACTACCAGTAATCCACTTAGATTTGCAATCTTTTAAGGTTTCACTATGACTTGAGCAACCCAAGATGAGAAGAAAGGAGCGTCACTGCAGAGTGCCAATGTGTATTTTGAACTGTCGCGGCTTGGAATTGAAGCGGATTTACATGGGACAGGAGATGGAAGACTATTATTTTTATTATATTTTCGTCAATGGATGCTACAGCTTCGTGTTTGCTTTCAACATTTAGCTTGGAGCACACATGCACATTTCACCATGACGTCCCCGATCCACTGGTGAAAATGACACTTTGATAGTCTCCTTTTTCATATTTCCTATAATCTTCCTTTCATCACTTTGCTGTTAGAAAGGTACATTTCTCCACTGTGAGACTCATAAAGGCTTAGCTAATCTAATGTATGATATTTTGACAAGGTTCTACTCAACAAGTGCGGCGTCAACATAAATCAGTCAGTCCAAAATCAAACATAATGGAAATAAATCTGTGAAGCAATTTTCGTGAAGCAAATTTCTACCATAATGATGACGCGATTCATTGCCACGAAAAAGGAACAAGAAGTTGTTGAAAGCAAAACAAACATTTACACTGCTCAAGTTATTTGCTGTTTGCATTTGATGTCACACGGTTAATTAATCGGCTAAAGTGTAGGTGGGGAAAACTGATGGTTCTTATGCAGCAGTTTTTTTAAGTGTCCTTGAGCCAAAATGAAACCCAGGCCCGAATGTCTGATCAGTGTGCGAATGCGAGCGAGACGGAACCTTTTACGGATTCGTCAATCAGTGTCTGAATGTACAGTACCGTAAAGCACTCAGAGCAGTGGAAGTGGAGCATCACTCTGCAAGTACAGTCTATTTAGCGTATTGTGTTGAGGCTTTCACGTGCAAATTTCATCCAGAATAAATCCAGTGGGTCCCTTTTTCTCTGACAAATTGTAAAGAAAGTCTCCATCATGTCTGGCAGGATTAGTTGTGTTGTCTTTTGTGAAATCGGAGTAATAAAGCTTGGATTCTTCATCCTAATCTGGACAAAAAAAACTCAAAAGTCTTCTCAAAGAACCAGGCAGCATCTGCCCGGGTTAGCAATCTATAAAAGATAAAAACTGCATATAAAAAACAAATGTTCCTACATTTTCTATTAAATCCCATGAGATTATGAAGTTTTTATCCTCAATCCTCAAATGGACAATTGTCCTGAGTTATTTCCAGTGGAGGAAAAGTAATTCCAATCGTTTGCCTTGACACACACACAAAAAAAAAACACTGACAGAAATTGAAGAAGGGTGATGACATGATGGAATACATGAGCGGCATTTAAACTGCAAGACTTCACTTGCATATTAGCTCATTCACATGTGCAAACATGTGTCCAGTCCAGTACCAGGTTTTTGTCATTGTCACTCGAATTCCAGGACCCACAGAATATTGGGTTTTAGGACTACATAAACAGCCAATGCAGCGTAAGAAACCTTAGATTCTCTTCTTTCATCAGAAAAAAAAAGTTCATTCCTAAATTATATGGGTCTGGAGTTAGATGAACTTGAAATGAGGGCGGCTGTCCAAAATACAATGCAATATATACATAATGCTTTATATAGCGCTTCAACAATAGCTGAAGCTGGAACAAAGCGCTAACAGGGAAAAAGGGGAAATGCTTCCCCCTTGTGGAAAGGAAAAAACATTGCCAGAGGCCAAGACCAGCGCTTTATCGGCACCCAAACAAGAAAAAAACAAAACCCGAACAAATTCGGGAATGGCACTATACGTCACATTTTCAATTCCTGAATACATTCTTGAATGGCACAATAATGTGACATAACACAAAAGACACATAATCTCATTCCATTTTAAGGACTCCACCCTCTTTGTTTTATGAAGCAGTTCTAGATGAAAGAGGACAACATCAAAGTGTCCTTTTCACCAATGGATCACTGACATTATGGTAGAAAGTGCACATCTGCTACAAGCTAAATGTTGAAAGCAAACATGAAGCTGTAGCATCCATTGACAAAAAGAGATTGTCTCACATCTCTTGTCCAACGTAAATCAGCTTCAATTCCAAGCCGCGACAGTTCCACAAACGCATCGGCGCTCTGCACTGACGCATCGATTGCAAACATGTATGCTTTCCTCTTCAGAACTATTTGAATCATATTCATAACTGGATGTGTAACAAGAAAGCATATTCTGCGAATCTGAAGCCATTCTTCATTCTCCAGCAATGCAAGACGTCTTGGCGTGACGTCACGAACTGGGGGCGGGACTTTCTGAAAATGCCCAATTCGCAGCTCAATTTTTTTGCAGATTTTGGACACTCTAAATCATTTTTATTGGTGTTTTGCATTTGAATAAAAATATCATACTGCGTGTTTTGGGTATTTTAGATGCTATAAAACGTTTTTCTGGTGTCAGTTAAAAAACAAAAAAGTGACGTTGGTTTAAGACCGTGGCCATTTTGCCCTTGCAAGGCATTGAGCACATAAAGAAACAGATTTAGAATTCACATCAAAAAAGTCAAGTTGTTCCTTAGCTTTTCCTTTACGCTAGTGGTCGAGAGAGGGGGTGGGGGGTGATCGAGTTATAGAAGACCAACAGTTATGCAGGGCGACGTCGAAAATGAAATGTGTTTATGCCTGAGGTAAAACTACTGCAGGAGGCAGTACAGCACTGACACAAACATGGCCTTTATAAATAAGGATTTATCACTTTTTTTTTTCCTGAGGCTGTCAAGAGAGAAATTATGGAGAGGAAATACCTCACACTACCTGCCAGATAAGAGTCATAAAAAGATGCATTGCACCACAAAAAAAGGTTTTAATTATTCAGTGGGCTTCTTTCAACCACACACAACCATAGTCGCATAGGTTTTTTTTTTCAGTTTAATGATTGTTTCTGCGCACTGTGTAGGCGTGGGCAAAAGTTGGAGCATTTACGAGTTACTGGTTGAATATCTGCATGAAATGAGTGGGTAAAAGAGACATAAATGCAGCTTATTTACCATTCGATCAATCAATTATCGGGAAAGAATTGGGAGGATAAGAAGCGAAACCCAAATGTACCGTACTTTCCGGACTAAATTATTTATTTATGTATTTGTGTATTTGCTCGCTAGCTCGCTATATAGCAAGCTAGTGAACTAGTTATATACTCAAACTGATAGAAAGCTAGCTAGCTACGAAATAGCTAATAATAATCATCATAATAATAATGATGATAGACAGACAGCTCGCTAGCTCGCTATATAGCAAGCTAACGAGCTAGTTATATAGCGAGCTATCTGTCTATCATCATTATTATTATTATTAAATAAAACTCATAATAATAATGAATAATAATAATTCATCATAATAATAATGAATAATAATGATGATAGAGAGACAGCTCACTAGCTCGCTATATAGCAAGCTAGTGAGCTAGTTATATAGCGAGCTAGCGAGCTGTCTGTCTATCATCATCATTATTATTATTATTATTATTATTAGCTATTTCGTAGCTAGCTAGCTTTCTATCAGTTTGAGTATATAACTTGAGTATATAACTAGCTTGCTAGCTTGCTATAGAGCAAGCTAGCGAGCAAATACACAAATACATAAATAATTAATTTAGTCCGGAACGTACGGTACATTTGGGTTTCGCTTCTTATAGACATGATAGACAGACAGCTCGCTAGCTTGCTATATAGCAAGCTAGCGAGTTATATAGTTATAGCGAGCTAGCGAGCTGTCTGTCTATCATCATTATTATGATTATTATTATTATTAGCTATTTCTTAGCTAGCTAGCTTTCCTTCAGTTTGAGTTACTTCCGGGTTGAGTGAACGCTGGCGCGTGTGGCTGTCGCTGCTCACCCACAGAAAAACTTATCCTGTGACTGTAAAGTCACCTTGAGAGTTTTGAAAGGCGCTAATAAATCAATTGTATTATTATTCTTATTATAAAAAGTGCACCTGATTATAAGCGTCACTCAGTACATTTTTAAAGGACAAACCATTTTGTACAAACATAAACCGCACTAGTCTATAAGCTGCATGTTTATATAGAAAGACGGTACACAGAAAATGTCAAAGTTTTAATAATATAGTGATACCTCAGATTACGAACGCTTCAGTACACGAACGTTTCGCTTTACGAACATTAAATTTGCGAGGATATAATCTTAGCATACAAACTAGTTTTCGGCGGACGAACCAAACCACACAGCGCCACGGTGGCTGGCGGACTAGTTTCACACACCTTTGAGTGCAGACGTAGTTTGCTATCAAGTGGAGTACTTTTGCTATTATAGGACCGAAAAAGACCCCACCACAGGGTAGTGTTAAGACAAAGAGGACACAAAAGAAAATTACGGTCTAGCAGAAGAGGAGATCATCATAAAACACGAACGAGGTGTGTGTTTGTGTGACTTAGTGTCCCAGTACCAGTATGCTACGTCGACCATTCCTGAGCCTATCCAACCTGATCACTCCCAAAGAAAACCTCAACATCTTCAGCTCTGCTACTCCAGCTCTGCTTCCTGTCTTTTCTTCAGTGGCACTGTCTCCAGTCCAAACATCATGGCTGGTCTCACCACTGTCTTATATACTTTTCCTTTCATCCTAGCTGAAACCCTTCTATCACAAATCACACGTGATATTTTTCCCCAGCCGCTCCAGCCTGCCTGGACACGCTTCTTCACCTCTTTTCCACACTCGCCATTGCTCTGGACAGTTGACTGTTGAAAAAAACTGATAAACCAATAAATATTCTTCAAAAAATTCTTCTGACATTTTTTTCTTCTGCTTAGAATATCTTATCCTTTCAGCCCTGACCCCCATCCTCATTCAAATTGCTGCTGTGGTCCGCAAATTTCCCCATTGTGGGACGATTAAAGGCTTTCTGATTCTGATAACTTTGGCTGCAGCTGCCTGATTTCAGCGATAAACAGAGGAAAACGGATGTGACGGCTGGAAAAATCAAGTTACAAAAACACGCTAAAGGAATGACAGTTTGCCAAATAAATATGATATCCGATGAGTTACAACCAATTCTAACCAAGGAGCTCGCATTAATTTTATGCCATCTGACTAATCATTAGAAGCGTTGCATCACACTTGTGAAACACAAATGACCTTCTGTCATTCGGCTTTCGTACGGCGGCTAATGAAGGATAATGATAAACAATAGCAAGGCCAGACGGAAGAGATTTTTGG